>NC_091236.1:5221915-5509415 GCF_040958095.1 Procambarus clarkii | reverse complement strand
AAGGCGTGATATATGAATGGTGGTAGTGTGGGAGGCGTGATATATGAATTGTGGTAGTGTGGGAGGGAAGGTGTGATATATGAATGGTGGTAGTGTGGGAGGCGTGATATATGAATGGTGGTAGTGTGAGAGGGATGGTGTGATATATGAATGGTGGTAGTGTGGGAGGCGTGATATGAATGGTGGTAGTGTGGGAGGCGTGATATGAATGGTGGTAGTGTGGGAGGGAAGGTGTGATATATGAATGGTGGTAGTGTGGGAGGCGTGATATATGAATTGTGGTAGTGTGGGAGGTGTGATATATGAATGGTGGTAGTGTGAGAGGGAAGGTGTGATATATGAATGGTGGTAGTGTGGGAGGCGTGATATATGAATGGTGGTAGTGTGGGAGGCGTGTTATATGAATGGTGGTAGTGTGAGAGGGATGGTGTGATATATGAATGGTGGTAGTGTGGGAGGCGTGATATATGAATGGTGGTAGTGTGGGACGGAAGGTGTGATATATGAATGGTGGTAGTGTGTGAGGCGTGATATATGAATGGTGGTAGTGTGGGAGGTGTGATATATGAATGGTGGTAGTGTGAGAGGGAAGGTGTGATATTTGAATGGTGGTAGTGTGGAAGGGAAGGCATGATATATGAATGGTGGTAGTGTCGGAGGCGTGATATATGAATGGTGGTAGTGTGGAAGGGAAGGCATGATATATGAATGGTGGTAGTGTGTGAGGCGTGATATATGAATGGTGGTAGTGTGGGAGGTGTGATATATGAATGGTGGTAGTGTGAGAGGGAAGGTGTGATATTTGAATGGTGGTAGTGTGGAAGGGAAGGCATGATATATGAATGGTGGTAGTGTCGGAGGCGTGATATATGAATGGTGGTAGTGTGGAAGGGAAGGCATGATATATGAATGGTGGTAGTGTCGGAGGCATGATATATGAATGGTGGTAGTGTGGGAGGTAAGGCGTGATATATGAATGGTGGTAGTGTCCGAGGCGTGATATATGAATGGTGGTAGTGTGGGAGGTAAGGCGTGATATATGAATGGTGGTAGTGTCCGAGGCGTGATATATGAATGGTGGTAGTGTCCGAGGCGTGATATATGAATGGTGGTAGTGTGGGAGGTAAGGCGTGATATATGAATGGTGGTAGTGTCCGAGGCGTGATATATGAATGGTGGTAGTGTGGGAGGGAAGGCATGATATATGAATGGTGGTAGTGTCGGAGGCGTGATATATGAATGGTGGTAGTGTGGGAGGTAAGGCGTGATATATGAATGGTGGTCGTAGCCGGGGTGAATTATATGGATGATGGTTGTGTGGTGGGTGTCGGTGGCGGACTATAGTGGTGGTAAGGAAGGGATGGATATGTTCAGTAATTAATATAGCGAGGAGAGGGTGTAATTTAGTGGTGAGAGTGAAGGAGGGAGGTGGGTAGGAAGGTAGTGAGTCAAGCGGTGGTCATTCATTGATCAGTGTGTGTGTGGGGTTGGTGTGTGGTGCTGCTGCTGTGTCCTCGCTCTGGTCCTGCTGCTCCTTCCCCACCTCCTGCTACCTTTCACACTCGCGTAAGATATATTCCTTCCCGTCTCTTCGGTTTCCTCCAGTTATACTTGATTACCTCAACCTCGCTAATTTTTTATATGTCTTTGTCACAAACCTGGTATTCCCTCCCAGGTGAGGCAGGTGCGTGTGTGTAGTGTCGTCCTCAACTCCGTCTCGCATGCGCGCGCGCGACACACACACGCACAGAGGAAATAGGAAGAAATAAATTAGTTAGACCAGATGGAGTTTTACCTTGGGTGCTACGAGAGTGTGCAACTGAGCTGAGCATTCCACTCGAACTAATATTCCAGACATCCTTGTACACAGGAATCTTAGCAGATATATGGAAAAATGCAAAACATAGTTCCAATTTATACAAATGTATATTTCCAGTTCTCTGTCATGTATGTATAGTTCTCAGTCCCACAATGTAGGACCGAGAACAGAAGATGCTTTTTCATCCACAGGGTTATTAACCCATGGAACGGCCTACCCGCCGAAGCGGTAACTCAAAACTTTGATAAGTTATGAAATATACCTGGAAAAGATCATCAAGACAAATGGGGGAACCTTCGACAAGCCGCCGGCTTCCTGTCCTCCTCAAGGCCACTAGGGTTAGTGGCCCTCAGGTAAATCGGGTAAAAAATGGTAGCCGAGAAGAACCTCTTAAGTTATAAACCCGTATCATTAACAAGCGTGATAGTAAAAACATTAGAAAAAATAGTTTATTTTATTTTATCTTATTTGTTTATATACAAGAAGGTACATTGGGGGGTTAAGAGAGTATATAGAAATTATGTTGATTTTACATTCTTGTAAAGCCACTAGCACGCATAGCGTTTCGGGCAAGTTAAAACCAAATGGGTAGAATACCAGAAGAGTAATGACATAATAACGGACACACAGTATGGTTTTCGAACAAGATCCTGTATAATAAATCAAGTTTTTATGATAGTCACAGAGATACTACATGAAGAGATGGTTGGGTTGACGGTGTCTATCTGGACCTAAAAAAATGGCTTTTGACAGTCCCACACAAGAGGCTGTTCTTGAAACTGGAACATGCTGGAGGAGTGACAGGGAGACTTATGACATGGATGAAAAAATTTCAAACTGACAGAAAGATTAGGGCGGTAGTCAGAGGCAATGCCTCTGACTGTAAGTGTGTTACTTGCGGAGTACCACAGGGTTCAGTTCTTACAAGAGTAATGTTCATCGTCATAAACGTAGACAAGGTAGATCGTCTACATAAACGATCTACCAGAAGGAATATAGAATTATATGAACATGTTTGAGGATGATGCAAAGACACTGGGAAAGATAGGACACGCAGACGATTGTCATGCCCTTCAAAGTGATATAGATACAATAAGTGCATGGAGCGTCATGTGGCAAGTGGAATTCAACGTGAATAAATGCACTTACAAATAGTGTGGAAGGGGGGTGGGACTTACATAACACTAATAAAGAATGTGATCTAAGGGGTGGTTTTGGATAGTAAACTGTCACTAGAGGAACACACAAGAGTTCATTGTGAGAGGAGCGTGTGTGTCGTTTTCCAATTTCAGACTTGCTTTTAATTACATGGATGGTGAAATACTAAAGAAACTTTATGATTTTTGTGAGACCAAACTTGGAATATGCAGCAGTTGTATGGTGCCCATATCGCAAGAAGCACATAAACTGAAAAGGGAGCAAAGGCATGCTGCAAAATGGCTTCAGGAACTTAGAAGCAAAATTTATAAGCGTCTAAAGGCGTTTAACATGCCAAAACAAGAAGAGAGAAGAAAAAGAGGTGATATGATCACCACTTACAAAATACTAACATGAATCGACCAAATTGACAAAGGAATTCCTGAAACCTGCAGCTTCAAGAACAAATGGACACAAATTCAAGCTAAGGAAACGAAAGTGCTGAAAAAATATTAGAACGTCTTCTTTTGCAAACAGAGGAGTAGTAGACGGTTGGAACTAGCTAAGTGAGAAGGTGGCGGAGGCCTAAACCTTAACTGATAAGGTAAAGAGACAGGAGTAACAAATCAAGTTAATAGTGAAAGAAAATGAGGTATGGAAAGTGACGAGTGGTGACTGAAGAAATAAAAAGAAAATAGACTCATATGGTGAACATCTCCAAGGAACCCTGAGGGCTAACATAGAGTTAGGCAAGGATATGCAGCTGGAAACTATTGACAACTCACATTGAGGAGGTTAATAAAAAACTAGAAAATTATAAAGAAGAAATAAAAGAGAAGGGTGTGCAAGTTGTAAAAGAGAAAGAAAGAGATGATTAAGGAAGTGTGTTTGGAAGTCAAAACCAGAAATGACAAACAAGAAGCGGAACTTAGGCAAGCAATTAGGAAAGAACTGGTTACCAACAGTAAACTAGTATAAAACATTGTAGATAGAAGTAAGTCCATAATAATTTTTGGGTATTTAAGAAAGGCAATCATCTAGGGTAGACACAGCACCAGATGAGATGGAAATCATTGAGAAAATAGTATGTTTAGGAGAAGGCCTCAATTCAAAGGAAAATGTCAAAGGTTTTAAGAGAATATGAGAAAGACACGAACCACCCCTTAAGGGTGACATTTAATGGAGTGAAACAATTGACGGAAGTGCTTATAAATGCCAGGAAATTGCAGAGTGATGAGGATGACAAACTTTGGTCATTAAGACAAGACCTCTCAAAGGAAGACAAAAAAACTAAAAACCAATCCTTATAAAGAGAAATGTTTAAATGGGAATATAAATGAAGAAATTATTTTTTTCTTCAAAGTGTTAGGGACTGCAAAGCTAGTGAAATGATACATAAAAACAAAGCAACAAAATCATTAGGGTGGGGGGGAAGTAAAGGACAAAGGGAATGGGAACAGGAACATGTTTGTGAAGATTGTATATACCAACTTAGATGGAGTAAGATAAAAAGTACTGGAACTAAGAGATATATTTCAGCTTAAGGTCCCAGATATTGTCGCACTAACAGACAAAACTTGAAGAAAATATTTTAAATGTCGTATTCCCAAGGGGCTACTCAGTTTGGAAACGTGACCATAAAAACTAGGAAGGAGAGGAGTGGCTGTACTGGTGAAAGAACACCTGAAGGTAAGAGAGTTAACACTCGAAAACCCTCAAGAAGTTGACAATGGCATTGCAGGTTTGGAATCAGGATGATAAACTGATAATTGTAAATGCCTACAGCCCACCAGCAAGCAACCCATGGACAAAGGAAGAACTAGATGATAAAAGAGAGGGCCTCATAATGGTCATGAGAGAAATTATAGTAAAGTAGTAAAGGTAACTTAAGATAAATCACTATTATTGGTACTGGGGGACTTCAACTTGAAAGTGATAGACTGGAAGGCTTACAAAGCAAGAACAGAGGACATTTGGACAGGGAGATTTGTAAAACTCATTCTGGAGACATTCATGTATCAACACAACAAGCAGGCCACAAGAATGAGGGAAAGGGATGTTTCATCAATACTGAATCTAATATTCACCAGGAAAGAAAAGGAGATATTGGTCATTCAGTACCTTCCTCCCTTGGGGAAAGAATGATCATGTCCTGTTGGAAATTAAATATGCTTTGTGATATAATCAAGAAGAGAAAGGAGGGGGGGATAGAAATAGCCTAAGCTACTCTATCCCTTTGAGATGTATTTCTTTCTTATCTCAATAAACATACTTGAACTAGAAGAAAATGGGGACATTGAAACAGTTGATAAACTCAATTTCAAGAGAGGACACTACTGAGAACTTAGAGAATTCTTTAATGAGTTTAATTGGACAGATTTGTTGCTAGGTGAGGAAGTAAATGAGATGTATGCCAAATTTTGCAAAATATAAGATGAAGTCACACAAACATTCATACCAAAATAGACATGCAGGACCAGAAACATTCATACCAAAACAGGATTGGTTCAACAGAAATTGTGAGAGGGCCAGAGAGGAAAGAAGGGTATGGGTTCAATATAGGAATAGGCCTAACCCACAAACATATCAGCCCTACAATTAAGTAATAAACAATTACACAGCAGTGAGGAGAGAGGCAGAAAGGTACTTTGAGAAAGGTATAGCAGACAAATGTAAAACAGATCCAGACCTTTTCTATAAACTCATTAAAAGCAAGCTACATATAAAGAATAAAATGTAGAGATTGAGAATGGGGAACAGGACTACCAGGAATGAAAAAGAAATGTGTTAAATGAACAGTTCCAAAGTGTGTGTGTACAAAATTAAGATTTCATAGAATCAAACCCAATACTAATTCCAGAGCATGCCATAGAATACATAGAGGTATCTCAAGACAAAGTGGAAAAATTACTCAAGGGGCTATCTTGAGGTTATCTTGAGATGATTTCGGGGCTTTAGTGTCCCCGCGGCCCAGTCCTCGGCCAGGCCTCCACCCCCAGGAAGCAGCCCGCTAACACCCAGGTACCTATTTTACTGCTAGGTAACAGGGGCATAGGGTGAAAGAAACTCTGCCCATTGTTTCTCGCCGGCGCCTGGGATCGAACCCAGGACCACAGGATCACAAGTCCAGCGTGCTGTCCGCTCGGCCGACCGGCTCCCTTAGAGACCGGCTCCCTTAGAGGGCTAGAGAGAAATAAAGCAGGTGTGAGTCCTACACAAGAGGCTGTTCTAGAAACTGAAACATGCTGTATGGGTAGCAGGGAAACTTCTGACATGGATAAAAAAAATTCTAATTGACAGACAGACGAGGACAGTAATCAGAGACAATGTATCTGACTAGAAGAATGTTATTAGCAAAGTAACACAGTGTTCAGTTCTTGCACCAGTAATGTTTATCATTTACATAAACGATCTACCAGGTGGAATAGAGTTACTGTACTGTATATGAACATGTTTGCGGATGATGCTAAGATACTGGGGAAGATAGGAAACGCAGACGATTGTCATACCCTTCATGTTGATGTAGATAAAATAAGTGCTTGGAACATCAAGTGGCAAATGGAATTCAATGTGAATAAATGCCATGTTATGGAATATGGAATTTGAAAAAATAGACCTCACACAACTTACAAGTTATGTGGAAAGGAATCACAGAACTCTAATAAAGAATGAGACCTAGGAGTGGTTTTGGATAGTAAACTGTCATTAGAGGGAACACACAAAGAACATTGTGAGAGAAGTGCATGTGTTGCTTTCCAACTTCAGACTTAAAGGCATTAAACATGCCTCTAATCATTGAGGTGATATGATCACCACTTACAAAATACTACCGGATAGACCAAATTGACAAAGAGGAATTCCTGAAACCAGCAACTTCACAAACAAAAGGACACAGATTCAAGCTAAGAAAACAGAGGTGCCAAAAAAATATTAGACAATTTTCTTTTGAAAACAATGGTAGGTGGTTGGAAAAGTGAGGTGGTGGTGAAAACCCAAAACGTCAGTAGTTTCAAAGCATTATACGACAGAGTACTGGGAAGACGGAACACCACGAGCATAGCTCTCATCCTGTAACTACACTTAGGTAATTACACACACGTACACACACAAAGGAAATGTGTAAAACATTAAACGAAAAGTTCCAAAGTGTGTTTATACAAAATGGGATCTTCAGAGAACCAGACACAATAAGAATTCCAGAGAACAGCATAGAGCACATAGGTGTCTAGAGACAAAGTGAAACAAATGCTCTTGGAGCTAAGTAAGAACAAAGCAATTGGCCCAGATGGAGTTTCACCATGAAATTCTGAGAGAATGTGCACCTGAGTTCAGCATTCCACTTCAGCTGATTTTTCAGACATCCCTGTGTACCGGAGTCGTAGCAGATGTGTGGAAAAAGGCTAACATAGTTCCAATCTACAAAAGTGGCAGCAGGGAAGACCCCCTCAATTATAGACCTGTATCACTGACAAGTGTAATAGTCAAAATATTGGAAAAAATAATAAAAACTAAATGGGTAGAACACCTGGAGAGAAATGATATAATATCAGACAGACAGTATGGTTTTCAATCTGGAAAATCCTGTGTATCAAATTTGCTCAGTTTCTATGATCAAGCCACAGAGATTTTACAGGAAAGAGATGGTTGGATTGACTGCATCTATCTGGACCTTAAAATGGCTGTCGACAGAGTTCCACATAAGAGGTTGTTCTGGAAACTGGAAAATATTGGAGGGGGTGACAGGTAAGCTTCTAACATGGATGAAAAATTTTCTGACTGATCGAAAAATGAGGACTGTGATCAGAGGCAATGTATCAGACTGGAGAAATGTCACAAGTGGAGTACCACAGGTTCAGTTCTTGCACTGGTAATGTTCATTGTCTACATAAGCAATCTACCAGATGGAATACTAAATTATATGAATATGTTTGCTGATGATGCTAAGATAATAGGGAAGATAAGAAACTTCGATGATTGCCATGCCCTCCAAGTACAACTGGACAAAATAAGTATATGGAGCATCACTTGGCAAATTGAATTTAATGTGAATAAATGCCATATCATGGAATGTGGAATACGAGAACATAGACCCCACACAACCTATAAATTATGTGAGAAATCTTTAAAGAATTCTGATAAAGAAAGAGATCTAGGGGTGGTTCTAGATAGAAAACTGTCACCTAAGGACCACATTAATAATGTTGTGCAAGGGTCCTATGCTACGCTTTTTAACTTCAGAATTGCTTTTAAATACAGTACGTGGATGGCGAAATACTAAAGAAATTGTTCACGACTTTTGTTAGGCCAAAGCTAGAATATGCAGCGGTTGTATGGTGCCCATATCTTAAGAAGCACATCAACAAACTGGAAAAGGTGCAAAGACATGCTACTAAGTGGCTCCCAGAACTGAAGGGGCAAAAGCTACGAGGAGTGGTTAGAGGCATTAAATATGCCAAAACTAGAAGATAGAAGAAGAAAAAGAGATATGATCACAGAGCAGATGCACAAAATAGAGAACATACTTGATAACCTAGCAAACCCAGCTCCAGATATTATCTTCCTTGGAGATTTCAATTTACCGAGTCTAAGATGGAGAATGGCAAACACAAATATCATAACAGGGAATGAACTAACACATGGTTACTGTCTTAGTTCTGAGGCCCTCACACCCACGAGGGGTGCCCACAGTTTTTCTCAAAATTAAAATTGCATCTGTTTATTGGAGACCCAGGGAAGGGAATGTGAGCCCTGTGTACCCATGGCAGTTTTAAATCATATGGTAGACCTAAAAGCAACTGTGGTCACTATGCTCAATTTATGGCTAAAATGCATATGCCAGTCTTCTGACCATTTGTGGAGTTCATGTAGATTTCTTTGTAAAGCCTCAATATCATTTTCACTTCTTACTTTACCACAAAAGGGTTTTACCATGAAAGGGTTAAACGTATAATTTTGTCATGATTGATGACTGTACTATGTCCACTAACCACTGCTTTTAAAGCTCTGATTGTGTCTGCTTTTAATATACTTCACTTTTAGTTTTATCATATGTGTACAGTTTGTAAAAACTGGAAAATTAAATGCTTTGTATAAAGTACATTAAGGAAGTACTGTAATGTGAGGATTCTTTAAGAATGTTGTGACAAGTTTCAGCTGAACACTGGGTTAAGTGTAGCATGGGTTTTTATAAGCGAGTCATTATCAGGACACTGTAAGTAGTAATAATGTAATGACAGTCAGGTATTATAATTGTTCTGGCTATGACAGTGCCTTGATACAATTGTAACAATTTGGTTGCAAAAGCTTTTGCTTGCCATGCTGTGTGCTCATACCCACATATTGTGATTTTACAGAAATGTGATGATGTGTGCACGAGCCTGGTGCCTTACCAGGAGGAGAACGGCCAACTCCTGACGCAACTAAATGCCTTGCACATGGCCAACATTACTCTCAGGGAACAGAATGAGAAGCACAACAAAGGTGTGTCTTAATGTTCACCTCTGGTGGAGTTTGTGTGGTTAATCCTCACTGCTTACTTTCATCTTGTTAGGAGAGATGCATGAGTGTAGCAGTTTATGCTTATGAAGTTGGGATACTTGGTTCTTTGTTACCATTATTAAATTAATAGATTAAATCAATTTGCCAGAAGTCTCATGATAAATAATACTCTTACTTAGGTTAGAATTTTCTTGAACCCTTTCACCTATGACTGTATTTCAGGGTATATTGTGAGGTATACCTGGCATATGGTATACTGTGAGATGTGCCTCATAGGGTGCATTATTGAGAGATACACCCAGCATAATGTATCGAAATATACTCAGCATAGGTGTATGGTAAAATATGCCTGATATAGGGTGCATTACAACATTTGCTTGGCATAGTGTATACAGTGAGATTATGTTATTCATCCATCAAAGTTTATAAAGACCATTCAGTGTCAGCAATTTCTGTGGGAGTGGGTTCGGAGATGGCAGATTAGTCCAATCCGTGCCCAAATTTACTGGTGGCAGTGAGGACATTGAAGTTTGGGCTCCTGACAAGGGGGAGCCACCAGCCCTGAACTTGCGAAGAGAATATTTTTTTTTGCAGCCTCATTGTCTCTTGTTTGTAGGCTGCTGCACAAGCCTGAACTTGTCTGCGCTAGACAGAGCAATGCTTTCCCAGCTTTCAGAGTCTATGGTGCTGTTCTTGAGGGAAGCCTTGAGGGTGTTCTTAAAATCTCTTCTTTTGCCCTCCAAGTGAACATTTTTCCTGTTTAAGTTAAGCATAGAACATCTTTTTGGGGAGTCATTCTTAGGGCATGTGCACAACATGGCCAGCCCATCTGAGTTGTGTCTTGCAAAGCTTCATGTGAATGCTAGTCATGCCAGCCTGTGCAAGAATGTCTGTATCTTCACTTTGTCCTACCATATCACCCCAAGCTGCTTCTGTACACAGCTCAGGTGAAAATAGTTTGTTTTTTGCACTGTAACAACTGTCTAAACAGTCCAGGTCTCAAGTATAATGGAGGGTGGATAGAACAGCTGCTGGTAAGACTTTTAGTTTGGTCTCACTCTTAATGCCTCTTTGATCCCAAACATTGGATCGAAGCCTTCCAAATGCTGGCAATCCTGGTACTTACCTCCTCATTGATATTGAATGCCTGTGATGGTGTACTGCTGAGGTATGTAAACATGTTTATGATGATGAGTTTCTGGCCACTGACGGTGATAGATGGCTCAGTGCAGTTACAGCCAGGAGTGGGCTGGCGCAGAATCTGTCTTTGTGGTGGAGATGGTGAGGCCGAAGTTCATGCAAGATGTGGAAAAAAAGATCCATGATGTATTGCATGCCAGCCTCTGTTCTGAAGTTGAAGGTGCCGTCATCCTCAAATAGAAAGTAACGAATGATCTGGGGATGAACTCAAAACAAATTCAAAATGGTCAACAGATAATTATCAACAAGCAAACCAAAGTTATTTGTAAAATAACATTTAATTCTTCCTTAAAAGTTCTTGATCTGATTACTAATTTTATTTTGTTACTTCCAGAGCTTCAAAATGCCTTACAAAAGCTAAAGGAGGAGAACCAAAGCCTGCGGTTTCTTGCTGGGGAATACCAGCGGCAGATAGAGGAGCTGGAGACAGAGTCCAGCAAGAAGAACGACCGAATTCTTCAACTGCAGGAGAAGAACCTTCAAGCAGTGGTCACTACACCTGGTGAGATGACATACCAACCTCATATGTCAGTTATAAACTATCCCAAAAATTCACATTCTGTACACTACAGTATTTATAATTTTCTGGGGGAGCCCCTTGTGGCTCCCTGAAGGTATCTCACTAAGATGGTTCCCAACTACTAAGTCACATCAGCCCTGGAGTTCTGTCTGGCTTACTGGGGACCAGAGCCAGAACCTGGTCCTTCACAGAGGTGCAGAGAGCAGGTGACTGCCACCCCACCGGAAAAGCATCTTCTTGAGGTCATCTTGAGATGATTTCGGGGCTTTTTAGTATCCCTACGGCCCGGTCCTCGACCAGGCCTCCACCCCCAGGAAGCAGCCCGTGACAGCTGACTAACACCCAGGTACCTATTTTACTGCTAGGTAACAGGGACATAGGGTGAAAGAAACTCTACCCATTGTTTCTCGCCAGCGCCTGGGATCAAACCCATGACTGCAGGATCACAAGTCCAGCGTGCTGTCCGCTCGGCCGACCGGCTCCCCCCAAAAAAAATTATTGCCAACAGCATTTGGTGTTCCCAGGCGGTCACCCATCCAAGTAGTAACCAAACCCAACGTTGCTTAACTTTGCTGATCGGACGAGAAGCAGTGTTCTCAACGTGGGGCCATACCACGTTCTACTGAAGATGATTCTTCTTGGTTGTTCTACTAAAGATGATTCATCACGTTTGCAAATTCTTTTCCTTCACTGAACTTGCTGGGTATCTACATTGTGCAAGTTTGTAATGAGTGAGACCACTCGCTTATATTTCCAGAGTATTTTAAATGTGTCATCTTTGCGGTGGAATAACGTGGTATCCAATGCAATTTTTCCCTTTACCTTCAGTTGCAGTTCCTTGGGTGCGCCACATTGCAATCTTATGGTGCCACACGTGTAAACCTGACGTTCAGCGTAACTTTTCTGTGAGGTTGACTGAGTTATAATAGTTATCCATGTAAAGATGATAACCCTTGTCCATTAGTGGCTCAAGCAAGCCCGTGACTGTCTCCATTACTGTTTTCCCGATTCCACAATGGACTTCAAAGTCATATATGTAGCCAGATGTTGATTCTGCAAGCATGCACAGTTTGACTCCATATTTTTCAGGTTTGCTGGGATTATATACCTTGAAAGATAACCGGCCACTCAAAGTCATATATGTAGCCAGATGTTGATTCCGCAAGCATGCACAGTTTGACTCCATATTTTTCAGGTTTGCTGGGATTATATACCTTGAAAGATAACCGGCCACTCCATGCCATCGTGCCTTCGTCCAGACTCAGTTGTTTCTGAGGAATGTAGATTTGTGCAAATTTCGTGGTCAGATATTCCATCACTGCTTTTACCAACCTGTCTTAATTGTTTAGGGGAATGGAATTGTTATTATACGTATGAAAAAACTGTCCAATATGCTGAAACTGTTTCGACGTCATAAAAGTATTGAAGAAACGGGCATGCCAGAGCCTGTTTGTCTGCCAGTACATTCTCATGGTTGGTAGCTTGGAAACCCCCATCAACATGCACAGACCTATATATCTTGCCATTTCCTTGACGGTGACTGGCACCCACATCCTCCTGACGCTCGCGGTAGCATGCTGCAATATTTGTGTGGCATACAGGTTAGTTTCATAGGTGAAAAATTCAATCAACGTTCTAGTCAGAAATAGTTGAATAAATTGTAGTGCAGTGGTGGGTGACGGAATGATTAGGCCTAGTGTTCCAGTGAAATCATCAACAATTGGTGGAGTGTTGTTGGTGGACCAGGTACTAGCAGGATCTGGCTGTGTGGTGCGTCCAGGACGTGTACGCTTTCGAGTACGAGGCGGCGGGGCAAGTGGTTCACTGTCCGCCTCACTATCATCACTTTCCTCACTCGTAGAAACATCATAATCACCTGTTTCTGACTCTAAATTATCACTATTGAAGTCACTCGCCTCTTCCTCACATTCAACATTCGACTCGACCGATATCAGAAAACTCCTCACATAACCCAGATTTCACTCGACTGTACTTTTTATACAACATACTTATCTTGTCCTTTTTTGCATGAATCCTTTGCTCCTTTAGGCATAGAACTGCTTGGCCCTTGACCAGGATCCATCGTGGAATGTATATAGTGGTTGGAAAACACACGGGAACAGATATAAATGCTCAAAACCGCACAAGCTGTGGACGCGAGGGAAGAGTGGTCCGGTCAGGAACGATGTCAACAACACATGAGGTCGCCCGCGTGGGCCGACGGCCCAGGAGGCCATAAGGAGAACGGGAATTTAATGGCGCTCATTTTGAAACTAGCCCAAAATCGATCGGATAAAACAGAATTTTATACAAATATTTTTGTATCGGACACGAGCCCAGTCTGATGCTCGGACTTGAGAGGAAAAAAACGGACACGAGGGGTGTCCGAAGAGTGCGATAGTGTTAAACACTTGCAGGCAAGGGAAGGGAAGGGGTGGGGGTAATGACGGTAGCTTTGCCGGCTGGCTGAAACAAGCAGTTACTTACTCAACAACCCATCAATATATACAACCATCATAATGTAAAAGGAATATAACTTAAAATACAATAGCATACCATACATACAATAACATACACGTGTATATAATGACAAAAGGGCAAAAATCACATGGTAAATTCTGACAAGAAATGTACACTGACACAAAGGTGTATCACATCGTATCCAGTCATAACTGATATATGCTGGGTCATGACATACTTGGCACTACTCCTAACAAGGGAACAAAAAAAAAAAAAGCGTCTTAGCCTCATGCTCAGAAAGAAGCATTTCATATTTACTCAGAGACAGATATATGAGCTATGCCACTTGGATGCTCTATTTATATAGCGAGCTTAAGATGTAGATGAAAAACTACATAATGCAGCAAAATAAAGGTGAGACTCGCCTGAGCTGCAAAGTGTAGTCCCCAAATCCTTAAGTTGGAAAGTAGATAGAGAACCCGATGAGCATCTGTAAGGCACCCAGGATCTAAACAGGAACGCACTTTACTTGGAAGGGAGCCATTCATATAGAAAACACCGAGAGGTCCAGTGCTTACCTTTCAAGAGTTACTATCATTAACTATGGGGGAGTGAGATCTAGCTGTTTATGCTTTGCCTTTTTGCTGATTATACCTGATGTGCTAATAACCTTTCTCAACATTAATGTTTTCATCATACTTTTCTCGTAAAGTTGCTAGCTTCTTAGTGCTTACCAAAAATGGACATTTAATTACATTCAATACTTGATTTTTGTGTTTTATTAGTATGAGCAGTATTTTCTTTGGTTACATTTTTGACTTTGTAATTGGTTTCCTCAGTGATGGGTTGAGCATACGTCCCCAGGCTCCTCTCACCTTGATAAGCAAACATGATTCTGATTATTTTCCCCATGTCCTGGGGCCCCTTGTATGGTTCATGAGCATCTATGGTATCAGAACCATAAGAAGAGGGAACTTACTGAGGGCCATTTCATTACACTCAACACACTATATTTTATCATTGTCAGGTGGACGGAGGAAGCCGATATCATTTCAGCGTCAACGTTTAGAAATCACTTCTCATCTTCCAGAGAACAACATGTCTTCCAGTATCAAGTGTTCAAAGTAAGTACAGTACAATAATGTGGACATTCTATATCTTTACAGTATTATGCGATTGAGTGAGTTAAAGAGAGGTTGATATAATATAGAAGAGAGTTTATAGACATATATATAGAGAGAGAGAGACAGACAGACAGACAGACAGACAGACAGACAGACAGACAGACAGACAGACAGACAGACAGACAGACAGACAGACAGACAGACAGACAGACAGACAGACAGACACAGACAGACAGACAGACAGGCAGGCAGGCAGGCAGGCAGGCAGGCAGGCAGGCAGGCAGGCAGGCAGGCAGGCAGGCAGGCAGGCAGGCAGGCAGGCAGGCAGGCAGGCAGACAGACAGACAGACAGACACACACACAGACACACACACACACAGACAGACACACAGACACACAGACACACACACACTGTATCATTGACAAGTGTAATAGTGAAAGTATTGGAAAAACTAATCAAAACTAAATGGGTAGAACACCTGGAGAGAAATGATATAATATCAGACAGACAGTATGGTTTTCGATCTGGAAGATCCTGTGTATCGAATTTACTCAGTTTCTATGATCGAGCCACAGAGATATTACAGGAAAGAGATGGTTGGGTTGACTGCATCTATCTGGACCTAAAAAAGGCTTTTGACAGAGTTCCACATAAGAGGTTGTTCTGGAAACTGGAAAATATTGGAGGGGTGACAGGTAAGCTTCTAACATGGATGATAAATTTTCTGACTGATAGAAAAATGAGGGCAGTAATCAGAGGCAATGTATCGGAATGGAGAAATGTCACAAGTGGAGTACCACAGGGTTCAGTTCTTGCACCAGTGATGTTTATTGTCTACATAAATGATCTACCAGTTGGTATACAGAATTATATGAACATGTTTGCTGATGATGCTAAGATAATAGGAAGGATAAGAAATTTAGATGACTGTCATGCTCTTCAAGAAGACCTGGACAAAATAAGTATATGGAGCACCACTTGGCAAATGGAATTTAATGTTAATAAATGTCATGTTATGGAATGTGGGATAGGAGAACATAGACCCCACACAACCTATATATTATGTGAGAAATCTTTAAAGAATTCTGATAAAGAAAGAGATCTAGGAGTGGTTCTAGATAGAAAACTATCACCTGAGGACCACATAAAGAATATTGTGCAAGGAGCCTATGCGATGCTTTCTAACTTCAGAATTGCATTTAAATACATGGATGGCGATATACTAAAGAAATTGTTCATGACTTTTGTTAGGCCAAAGCTAGAATATGCAGTTGTTGTGTGGTGCCCATATCTTAAGAAGCACATCAACAAACTGGAAAAGGTGCAAAGACATGCTACTAAGTGGCTCCCAGAACTGAAGGGCAAGAGCTACGAGGAGAAGTTAGAAGCATTAAATATGCCAAAACTAGAAGACAGAAGAAAAAGAGGTGATATGATCACTACGTACAAAATAGTAACAGGAATTGATAAAATCGACAGGGAAGACTTCCTGAGACCTGGAACTTCAAGAACAAGAGGTCATAGATTTAAACTAGCTAAACACAGATGCCGAAGAAATATAAGAAAATTCACCTTCGCAAATAGAGTGGTAGACGGCTGGAACAAGTTAAGTGAGAAGGTGGTGGAGGCCAAGACCGTCAGTAGTTTCAAAGCGTTATATGACAAAGAGTGCTGGGAAGACGGGACACCATGAGCGTAGCTCTCATCCTGTAACTACACTTAGGTAATTACACACACACATACATAGAGACAGACAGACAGACAGACAATGGTACCTCGGAATACGAGTGTTCCTGTATACGAGTTTTTTCGGAATACGAGCAGGATTTGCTCGGAAAATTTACATGGGAATACGAGCATTGCCTCGGAAGACGAGGGTGTTGATACGCGTACAGGCCGACTAGTGCGTGGTGGCACGGTGATCGCGCCTCAGTTTACCTGTGCCTCGCGCCCAGTGACTGTCCACCTAAATTCTTCACAAGGTTTTACAGTTATTTGTCGGATTTTTGGCCATTTGAGCATTAAAGTTGTTATTATATATCTCGCCATGGGTCCCAAGAAAGCCAGTGGTAAGGTTCAACCTAAGAAAATAGTTGTGAGTAGAGGCAGTAGAGGATGTCCCTTCCTCATTAAGAAAATGTGTAAAGTATGGAAGGAACTGCAAAGTTTTGTTAAAAAAAACTCGCCCAGATAAAGCTGTAGCAGGCTGTTGCATTGACCTTTTAAATGACAATGTGGTGTCTTACTACAGACAAGTGTTAAAATGTAGGGAAAAACAAGTGTCTCTATACAAATTCTTAGTAAGACAAGCAAGTCCTAGTGGTATGCAGGCAAAACGTGCCAGAGTGTGCACACCAGTGAAGTCCTCACTGCCTGATGTTATAATGGAACGGGACTCCCCTTCCAAACGGTAACACCTCTCCTCCCTCCCTCTCACCATCTTCTAATGCCAACAGCAGTCATCAGCAAGGGTAAGTAATAACTTGAACATACTTTTGTAGTGTAGATTTAGATGAATTAGGTATAAAATATAGATTGAAGTGAGGTTTTTGGGTAGTCAGGAACGGATTAATTCATTTCCCATTATTTTTTATGGGGAAATTAGCTTCGGTTTACGAGTTTTCGGATTATGGATTTCAAACTCTTAAACCGAGGTATCCCTGTATGTATGTATGTATGTATGTATGTATGTATGTATATATATATATATATATATATATATATATATATGTCGTACCTAATAGCCAGAACGCACTTCTCGGCCTACTATGCAAGGCCCGATTTGCCTAATAAGCCAAGATTTCCTGAAATAATATATTTTCTCTAATTTTTTTCTTATGAAATGATAAAGCTACCCATTTCATTATGTATGAGGTAAATTTTTTTTAATTGGAGTTAAAATTAACGAAGATATATGACTGAACCTAACCAACCCTACCTAACCTAACCTAACCTATCTTTATAGGTTAGGTTAGGTTAGGTAGCAGAAAAAGTTAGGTTAGGTTAGGTAGGTTAGGTAGTCGAAAAACAATTAATTCATGAAAACTTGGATTATTAGGCAAATCGGGCCTTGCATAGTAGGCTGAGAAGTGCGTTCTGGCTACTAGGTACGACATATATATATATATATATATATATATATATATATATATATATATATATATATATATATATATATATATATATATATATATATATATATATATATATATTTATTTATTTATATTAAATAAATAAATAAAGATGCCTGGGCCTATCCTCACCCAAATTGGCGAAGAGAATGGTCTGTGGCTTGGGACGAACATAGGCTAGTCAGGGTCATCAGAATTCAAATGGGAACAGTTGCCCGAAACGCTTTGCGTAATAGTGGCTTTAGGCATTGTATGTACTAGCTCTATCTATAAATCCATCAATGTTTGTATCACACCTTGTATGTATGTACTTGAACTGAATAAACATTTGAATTTGAATTTGAGTGTGTGTGCTGTTACCTATCGTACGTTACGGCTCGTGATCCTACAGCAGCCAAACTTTAATAAGTCTAGGGATACGACACAACTGCTGTTCTCAATAGCGAATCACCAGTATAACCCCTTAATAGGTAATGAGCATAAAATAGAATCTTCATAGGACTGAAGAATAAAGACACTAAGTATATATATATATATAATATTATATTAAATAAATCTCAAAAGCAAACAGATGATTATATGGTCACAATATATCACATTAAAAATATCACTGTAACTTCCAGACATTAACTCAATACTAAGAATAATTATGGCTATGACAGAACAAATGAACTTAACTTCAACAAGTGTTATCTCCCTGGTTTCTGCTCAGCTACTGGACTACATCACGCGAGTCAAAAAACACATTGCCTTGCCCCGCGAATAAATTGCCAAAGTTACAATATTTATTATTTCAACAATGGAGCACTACATTGTGACAAGAGTAATCTTAAACTAACTTAATGAATAATTAGTACATATTGATATAGACAAACAAAAGTAATTATTCTTTACATAGTAATTAAAATATGCATACAGAAGGAAATAATGGCATGCACACCCCAGCAACGGACGATCCCACGACAATTTGCCAGATACAGTTCACTCAATTATTATTTCACTCTGTTACCCACTTATGATCACATATAAATCATTAGTTCCCGTGGGAAAACTGATCACACAAAGAAATAAACAATCATTCCCACGATACGCTGGGCCTAACGCCAACACTGTAACATGAATGTGCATTTGCATAGAACATATAAGTATAACAATATACATGCTTGTAATTTACATACAATTATAAATGTACATATTAATATATTCACTTACGTATCTTATAAGGGTACGTAACATGTGCCAGGGTTACATTCAGACTCCTCACACCGATTTTTGGCACTGCATCCCAGCTACACAGCTAAATATTTTAAAAATCAAATTTTCAAAACTATTTTATAGTATTGTACACCATTATTCACTAATCTCAGGAATATTAATAGAAATGACGTGCAGGCCATAATTTGCCCAGACTCGCATGAAATACATGATCCTCCCAGAGTCAAACTCTTCTCAAGCCACATACCTTTTTCAGATTAAAGGTGTAATTATTTTACTTTTTAGTATTTCATACCACTAAGCTCCTTTCACGTGGAACAGTTTTTAAGGTAAAACACCTGATTCTAGAATACTTTGGTTCCAAATTCTTTAGTGATAAAATATACCAACATTAACACTTCAGGTGTGGATGTGCTGGTGGTGACCAGAGCCAAAGTAACAACAACAACAACAACAATAATAATGCGTACTTGGCTGACCTGTTGAGGATGACGGACCAGAAGCTCCTGGACCTGCAGCAGGAAGTGGAGCGCAGCCAGCGTTATGCAAAAGAAAACGAAAATCATTGTACAGTACTTAAAAAACAGGTAGGTTGAGCATTGAGGAGTGTGTGTGTATGTGTGTTGATTGATCACTTGGTAAAGACTAAAGTTGAGTGAATGCTTACTTTGTATATAATGTGGCAGATCTTATACTTGCATGACCTTCTAGGGAGAAGTTGAAGAAGACATTTATTCTACTTAAATATTGTACCTTTCTCAGTTTCTTCAAGAATATTTCCTAGTTATTTGGTATTGTTTATATCTATGATTAAATCCAGGTTCATTATGCATTACTGTACAGTGCATCGTTGATTCACGAACAACATGCAACCAGACCCAATTTGTTGCTGCAATCATGGCAATGATTCATTGCAACTGGAGATGCCTTCATTTATATGATGCTATTTTTTTTTAAAAAGGGGCAAGAAAATATATTACTACATCTGTTTCTCTTAGTATTTCATTTATCTATGATAATGAAGATTTACAAAATATGTTCAGTAATATTAAAGGAGCTACAATTTGTACCCATATATTTCCCATGCTCTATGGGTAAATTTTATATAGGTAAATTGTAATTTCAACAGATTATATGTATGATGAACCGCTACTAGGTGAACCTGTCTGTAAAATGGTTTCACCATATCTAGCTTATTCCCTATGCCCCTGCCTTAACCCTTAACCCTTACACTGCTCAGGGGTCCTTGGGACATTTACACCCCTGTGCGCAAGAAAAAAAAAAATTCAAAATTTTTTTTTCGTCTTCTAAACATGTTAATTTGTGTCCCCTGAGCACGGAAAAAAAAAATCGTAGGTGACATATTTTGGGCGCAATTGACCGAGGAAGTCTGGCAAAAAGTGGGCGTTGACAGAGCGGTCGTCAGACCCGGTCAGCGTCACCCGCGCTGACAGGTGGGAGTTGCCACAAAGAAATTATTACCTAATTGTTTCAATGTCTCCGATTTATTTTTTCTTAGTTTTTTTGCAGTAATATTATTCAATAGTGTGTATTGTAATATATTTATATAATAAAAGTGGTGAATAATCGCTATACTCAAAAGTATGATGTGCATATTAGTGATTCAATTATTATGTTTATAAAACAATACACTCTATACACAGGTTATACATAAGTATCTGCATGTTTTGGTCACCATAACGAACCACTAAGTTGGTATTGAGAGTCGAAAAGCAACGAAGAGTTACCGCCACACACCAGCCAGCCACTCATTGCCACTCCCTCAACACACGCACTAAACTTTCTTCCCCAATAATACTGTTTGTGGTGTTATTACACTATATACAGACGTTATATATAAGTATGTATATATTTTGTTCACCACAACTGTACAGCTAAGCTGATATAGTTAGTTCAGGCACTAAGAGTCGTCGCTATACACAGATGGCGGCTCCCTCACTCTTTCAAGGTCACACGCACTAAACTTTCTCCCCCAACAATACTGTTTGCAGTGTTATTACCCTATATACACATATTATATATAAATATCTACATGTTTTTGCACCGTAACTGTACACCTATGCTTGTAGTGCGCCCAAAGAGCATAGTGGCCACCCTCTAAACAGCTAGACAAATCGTGCAGACGACGTCACCTCCATCACCCATATGGCTCCTCCCAGCATAATCCTTTTGCTGTTATTACATTTTATTGCTCTGAGGGGGCCAGGTTCTGGCTCGTGGTCCCCAGTAAGCAAGAACTTCTAGCACTTTGACTGATGCCAGAAAGTTATACATATCCATTCAGCCTGGATAGCTCCGGGGAGCCTCCGGGACTCACCCAGAAAATGGCGTTTCATTACATTCAACGCTGGTTTTTCAGACCGGGATTGTTTCTTGAAGTCTTTGTTCTTGGTTTCTCTCAACTCCGGTTGTCAGGTGGGGGAGTTTCGTGCTCTCCACCAGTGCTGGGGCTTCTGCTTTTCTGGCCCTGGTGAGCGGTTTATTCATTTGCAGCCACCTTCTTTTCTAGTGAAGAATGAATCGGCTTCAGAAGGGGTCCAATGGCCATTGATGCTTGGTTGGTCTGGCCAGGGGTGCATCACATATGCTACCAGTTCTGCCTCTGTGGATTCTTCGTGGGATGATCCTGTCACCTTGGTTCCCTGTTCCAAGTCTCTCAGGTTGTCCACAGTGCTATTAAGTCTAATCAGCCTGAGGTCTACCCTCGTGCCCATGATGTTCGAAAGTATGCCGCTCTTTTCGTTGTTGCGAAAAATTTACTGGGCTGATATTCAGGCGTGTGGGTTTGAAAATCGAACAGGGTTTTGGCAGCCCAGTTATCTTGTTAATGTAACGATGAGTGTCTCGATTTCGTCCTGATATCTGAGAAGCTTCATCCTGCCTGGTAAGTGCCCATTTGTTTCCTTCTCAGTGGGTAATTAGCTTTAGGGAGCTACAAGGGGCTGTCCATCAGAAAGCCAGCATTGAATATAATGAAACGCCAATTTGGGAATGAGCGTTCCCCAAACAAGGAAGAGGTGAGGCGAATGAACTTGCACTAGTTTTGTGAAGTTTTGATCGTTTGTTTATGTTGTAGGGAGGTTGTTTGGTGGTGTTTAAGGATGTATTCTCATTTAAAGTTAGCAGTGTTTTCTGGGGCGAGACCCATCGGCTCCCTGGAGCTTTACCAGGCTGATATGCTAATGTCAGACTTTGGCATCAGTCATGTGTATGGAGTTCTAGGGCCTACCGGGACCACGGCTAGAACCTGGCCCCCTCAGAGAGGCAAGGGGAGCAATGGCCTATAGCAACCCCCGTGTGGTTGGAAGCATTCTATGTCTGCCATCGACCGGGTCAAGCATCCAGAAAGGTAAGCATTCCAAAACAAACCCTATTCTGGTGAAAATTGCTACCTAAAGCCAAACTAGTGGATAGAACTCCCCAACAGAAAACAAGCAAACTAGTATGACGTCACACGTCACCGCGCCGCTGTCTGCGCAGCTCCCCCCTCCCCGGGAGGGGGAAGGGGGAGCCCCAGACCTCCCACGCCGGCTATCCACCCATCAGTTCTTCGGCTGATGCTATAGGCACCGGTTATGTGCTCTGGCTCCAGTAGTTGTTTCAGCACTGTACCTAGAGTGTGGTGTCTGTTTTCTAGGTGGTGTGTGAGCCGGGAGTGAGTCTCCAGTACTCGGGCTGCATGTGCCTAGGGTTCCCTTCCCTAGGTGCCCTGTAAGTACTGCCCTTGGGGCCACCTTCCACAAGTTCCTTGGGTCCTGACCCTGCTAGGCCGTTTACTGCGTGGTTTTCGGCCGCTCTTTGTGTACTCTGGTGTTCTGTCTCCCTTGTTCGCCTTAGGGTAAGGGGCAGTTTTTGCACTGGTGGGGCGCAGGGTACTGTGCAGCTTGTCTCCACCAATCATGGCGGCCGGCTCAGTTCCGCTTGCGTACGCTCTTGCGGGGTTTTCTTTTTCTTTTTGTTTATCTACCTGGTGGGGGGGGGGGGGTCTGCCTTCGTTCTTGCCCCTTGTGTTCCATCTCCTTGTGCCGCCTGGGTTTCGGTGGTCGCGCCCGAGATCTTCCCGTGGCTCCGCCTTTTCTTGGGCTCGGAGGGGCCTTGTCGGGGCTGCTTACATTCTGCCTTGCAGTCTCACCTCCGGTTGGTGGTCGGGTGGCTTCGTGGTAGGTGTCCCACCTGCGTACTTCTCTTGGCGGCAGTATGGGGTATTTTGGCGGTCCTTCCTTTTCCTGTCCCTTCTTAGGTGGTTACTCTTGTTAGCGTCGGCTTCGTTTTCTGGTGGGGGTTGGGGGCCGTCGTCTTGCCACATACTGTCGCCTCTTTTCATGCGGCGCTGGCGGAGCCGCTTCGGCTTGCTTTCGGTCTTTGTGTTGTTTCTGCACCGTTAGTAAGCTGTCTCGTGCGTTGTTTCACCTCCGGCCTGTTCGTGCGCTGCTTGCACCATCCTGGTCTCTGGTCAGCGTGCTCTGTCTTCTCCTCGGTTGGTAGTGCCCCTTCGGTTCCGGTTTGTTTTTTCGTCGGCTCTTTTTCCTTTTGGCATTAGCCTCTGGGGGTCGGGTCGCTGAGTTTTCTTGCTCCTTCGGTTGTAGCGTTTTGGTTGTTCGGTGGCAGCAGTCTCCATCTTTTCTGGCGCGGGGTGGGGCTGCTGCGTTCTGGAGGGGTCCATGGTTTGTTGGTGCTTCGTTGGTCGGGCCGGGGGTGTGTCGTGTTTTGTGTTCAGTGGCGGCCCTCCACTGTTGTTTGCATGCCACGGCGTCTGTGTCCGGAGCGCGTTTTGCGTTGATCCGGTTCTGTTCTTCCAGGCGGGTGTTGGTGTCCCGGGTTGTCAGTCGTGTTCTTGCGGCTAAGCTGCCTGTGTTCTTCCCTCATGCCAGTGGCGTTCGTGGCTTCACTGCTCTCGCTGCCGTCTGGGCGACGTGTCCTTGCGGTCTTTCGGGCATGGATCTTGGGTGTTCGTACAGGGGCCTTGCTGCTCGTTGTTTTCGTGTTGTTCCCGGGACTTTTCGGGGCTGTGGCGCCTTGGGTTGGCATTTGCTGGCGGTTGTCTCGCTTCCGTAGGGGGTGCGTGGTGTCCGCCTCCCGGTTCCATCCCTTTCACCTTCCTCTGTGGGTAGTTAGCTCCGGGGAGCCGATGGGGCTCCCCCAGAAAACCAGCGTTGAATGTAATGAAAAGCCATTTTCTGGGTGAGACTCGGAGGCTCCCCGGCAACCCTCCCTCCTTCCGGTCGGCAGTTTTTCGCGTGTTTTGACATCCAGCCTCAGAACTGATGGGCTGGATAGCTGACGTGGGAGGTCTGGGGCTCCCCCTTCCCCCTCCCGAGGAGGGGGGAGCTGGGCAGACAGCGGTGCGGTGACTTGTAACGTCATAATATTTTGCTTGTTTTCTCTTGAGGAGTTCTGTCCACTAGTTTGGCTTTAGGTAGCAATTTTCACCAGAATAGGGGTTTGTTTTGGAATGCTTACTTTTCTGGATGCTTGACCTGGTCGATGGCAGACATAGAATGCTTCCAACCACACGGGGGTTTCTATAGGCCATTGCTCTCCTTGCCTCTCTGAGGGGGCCAGGTTCTGGCCGTGGTCCCGGTAGGCCCTAGAACTCCATACACATGACTGATGCCAAAGTCTGACATTAGCATATCAGCCTGGTAAAGCTCCAGGGAGCCGACGGGTCTGGCCCAGAAAATGGCGTTTCATTACATTCAACGTTGGTTTTTTTTTTTTTTTTTTTTTTTTTGCCAACTTTTTGGGTGCCTTCCTTCTTGGTGGCAGATGTGAATAAATTTCTTAAACTTATATCATAAGTGCCACCGATCCCTCCGCCTCTGAGGAGGGCCCCAGGATCTGGCTCGTTGTCCCCAGTAGGCTAATAGAACTCTACAACTGATGGGACCTAGTAGTATGGGACACTGTCAGAGAGAGAGAGAGTAGCTTCTGGGAGTCACTGGGGCTCAACCAGAAATTGGCATTTCATTATATTCAAAGCTGATTTTTTATTTCCTTCTTTTTTTCTTAGATTTCAAATAGAGAGAGAGAAATCAGTAGACTCCAGGGATTATTGGAAGGAGGGAGAACGGTAGCTGCTGTGATAGAAGACAACCGGTTGCAGGCAGCACACGCACACCTCCACCAGCTACAGCTCCACAATGACATGCTCACTAAAACAAACATCCAACTGGAGAGTAAACTTAAAAGTATGACTGGCTCACTATTTTATATATATATATGACTATATTCTGCTGATTTTAAAAATCTGACTTGTGTCATTTCTAATTTGAACAAAGCTATCTGATTTTTGTATAACATTAAGACCAATTATATATATATAAAAACAAAATTCTTTTGTATTATTTACCTAATTCTTGCTGCAGACATTCTTGGCGACACTCACGATGCAATGAACCGAGCGGTAGAGCTTGCTGATGTCAACACAGACCTCACCAAAGAACTCTGTGATGTAGAAAATACCAATCGACTCTTGGAGGAGGATGTCATAAACACAGCGGAAACTCTGACACAAAGACTGGAGCTCACCAGAGTATGTATACTGTAGCACACCAGAGTATGTATACTGTAGCACACCAGTGTATGTATACTGTAGCACACCAGTGTATGTATACTGTAGCACACCAGAGTATGTATACTGTAGCACACCAGAGTATGTATACTGTAGCACACCAGAGTATGTATACTGTAGCACACCAGAGTATGTATAGTGTAGCACACCAGAGTATGTATATTGTAGCACACCAGAGTATGTATACTGTAGCACACCAGAGTATGTATACTGTAGCACACCAGAGTATGTATACTGTAGCACACCAGAGTATGTATACTGTAGCACACCAGAGTATGTATACTGTAGCACACCAGAGTATGTATACTGTAGCACACCAGAGTATGTATACTGTAGCACACCAGAGTATGTATACTGTAGCACACCAGAGTATGTATACTGTAGCACACCAGAGTATGTATACTGTAGCACACCAGAGTATGTATACTGTAGCACACCAGAGTATGTATACTGTAGCACACCAGAGAATGTATACTGTAACACACCAGAGAATGTACACTGTAGCACACCAGAGAATGTATACTGTAACACACTAGAGTATGTACACTGTAGCACACCAGAGAATGTACACTGTAACACACCAGAGAATGTACACTGTAGCACACCAGAGTATGTATACTGTAGCTCACTAGAGTATGTATACTGTAGCACACTAAAGTATGTATACTGTAGCACACTAAAGTATGTATACTGTAGCACACTAAAGTATGTATACTGTAGCACACTAAAGTATGTATACTGTAGCACACTAAAGTATGTATACTGTAGCACACTAAAGTATGTATACTGTAGCACACTAAAGTATGTATACTGTAGCACACTAAAGTATGTACACTGGGTTGTTAATATTGTACATCATATTTTGAACGAAATGTCTTTAATTATATTTGCATCCTTGTGATCCTTTAGACTGTGATATTATTATGACAGCTTTTCTTAACTTGACAGAAATTTGTGCAGCATTATGATAACCCAAATTTTATGTAGTGTGATAAATTTAGACATGTAGTATAACTGTAGTCATGTAGTATAACTGTAGACATGTAGTATAACTGTAGACATGTAGTATAACTGTAGACATGTAGTATAACTGTAGTCATGTAGTATAACTGTAGACATGTAGTATAACTGTAGACATGTAGTATAACTGTAGACATGTAGTATAACTGTAGACATGTAGTATAACTGTAGACATGTAGTATTTGTAAACAAGGTTCTCTTGTTTACAAATTCTATTTGTTTGGTGGTTCTCGAGACAGTGGTCTCGTTTGGCCAGCAGTGCTTTATTTTGTTTTGTTCTGCTCATGGTTCCCGGTAAGTCATAAAACTTTGCGACTGATGGCACCTAGTAGTATAGTGCTATATCAGAGGTAGTAGCTTTCAGGAAGCCACCAGAGCTCACCCAGAAATTGGCATTTCATTACATTCAACACTGTTTTGATTTTTACTTATTTTGCAGACCAAACTTACGAGTTGCAAAGCTGATTAGCAGAACAACATCGCTTGTATCACCTAATGCGAGATGAACGTGATCGGTTGTATAAAGAACTGGGTCCATGTCCGTCATGATTATTCTAAATTATCTCATGACCATACACGACTTGTAACAGAACGGGTACCAATGATGGATGAAAACAAGCGAATGGAAGATCTTTTACGGAAAGGACAGGAGGAAAAGAAGTCTTTGGTGGATAAAATCAATCGCTTAACAGTTTCATGTGAGTTATACAAGTTATCAGAAGGACAATTTATTTTATTTAAATCATGTGCACATACAAGTAATTATAATGCATGTTACACCACACACATTTGAATTGATTTAATGCTACAACCGGTATGTTGCTGTTATTATCCAAAGAGCACAAATACAGACATTTCACTCCATGGCATACTTCTATGTATATATAAGAATAGGAATAATAATGATAATACTATTTTATCTATTTAAAAATTCACTGTTGAATGTAATAAGAACATAAGAACAAAGGTAACTGCAGAAGGCCTATTGGCCCATACGAGGCAGCTCTTATCTATAACCACCCAATCCCACTCGTATACATGTCCAACCCGCGCTTGAAACAAGCGAGGGACCCCCACCTCCACCACGTTACGCGGTAATTGGTTCCACAAATCAACAACCCTGTTACCGAACCAGTATTTACCCAAGTCTTTCCTAAATCTAAACTTATCCAATTTATACCCATTGTTAGGGGCCTGACCCCAGACGATGGCAAACATAGAATGCTGCCAATCACACTGGGGTTTCTACAGGCCGTTGCTCCTCGTGCCTCTCTGAGAGGGCCAGGTTCTGACTCAAGGTCTCCAGTAAGCCTAAGAACTCCATTTGCTTGACTGATGCTAGGGTCTTATACATTCATATCAGCCCTGTTAGCTTCAGAGAGCCTCCTGGTCTCACCCAGAAAATGTCATTTCAATACATTCAACGCTGTTTTTTTTTTTTCCTCAGGCTTCCCTAAACCTTTTTCAGTGGCCTAGATGCTTGGCCAGGTCCCTGGTAGGCATACATGGGTTGCCTAGAGGCCTGGTGTGTGTCAACGATTGGACCTTTCCAAGTTGTAGCATCAAAGAGCTACTGATTAGCCTGTGCAGAAAGAATGCTTATTGCTTGTTATACCAACTAAAATTTTTCATTAATATGGACTATTTGTTTGTTTTTTACAGTGCAGGAAACAGAAACTGATAAACTTCGTCTCTCTGTGGATGGAGATGCCCTTCGTAAGACCATTAGTGAGCTTAAGGGACAGAAAGATGTTTTAAATATGACTATATGTGAACTGAAGTCACAAAAAGATGCTCTGAACAAAACTATCAGTGAGTTAAAGGACAAAAAAGACTCAGCCGAGCAAGGGAAAGCCTTCTACACGTCGGAGACGGAGAAGTTGTTGGGGAAGAACAAAGATTTGGAGCAGGAACGAAACTACTACAAAGAGGAGATGATAAAGCTTCAGACTCAGAACACTAATTTGGAGCAAGAAAGGGACTTCTACAGGGACCAGACTGGGGAGGTATAACTGCCGTTACACCATCTATTCAATTAACTTGACAGGTCTATCTAGACTGTGCATTATATCTAATTAATTATTAGTGAATCTGTCCTTTCTGGCAGGCTTCCTTCTGTGACTCACTGAGCTACCTGCATAGTTAGCCCCAAACTTAATGTACTCCAGCAGGCCCTTGTGAGTCACAAGAACTTGCCAAAGACCAGGGCCATGATTTATACAATATTAATGCAACCACTTATAAAAATTGAGCATATTTCCTTAATAATGGCAGTTTTGTTTACATTATTGAACATTTTATTAGGTTCTAAACTTTATAACCTAAGATTATTATTGGTATAAAAGCCTCATGGTGCTTTGGCATTCATAAACTGTTTAATATATGAAGACAAAGCTGCCATGATTGAAGAAAGATGTTCATATTTTGTTAGTGGTTGCATAAATGCTTGATAAATCCTGGCCCCAGGAACAGATTTTGGTCTGCTCAATAGATGCTAGGTTTGCTTAGGTTAGGAGTTTGCAAGATATTGATCATCTGGGTGCCACAGAGTCTGGTGATCAACCCAAAACCACCAGAAAGATAGTGCCCTAAAACAACCAATTGCATAAAAAAACATTGGCATCCCCTGAACTTTGTACAGATATTAGCCAGTGCCGGCACTAGTTACACTACTTCACTACTAGATGGCAGCTTTGGTAACTCAGGGCTCTAGCCAGCTGACCATTTCAATCATGTGCCTGGTGCATAGTTGCCCTAGTTGCCCTTCATGGCTTCACTTTCACCTGACTAAACACCCAACCCACAAATCTGAAAAAGAAGAATTAGGACTCTGTCCTCCAGTGGCCTGTGATTGTGTATGTTCCAATTTTATTTATGTGAGATGCCTCCTGGAGATTCCCTGAAGCTGTCTTGTTGAGATTTTTCCATACTAAATGGTCACATAGGTTGCTGAAGTTGTTTTCTGTGGGAGCCCCGTTGGTTCCCTGAATTCGTCTTACTGAGCAAGTAAGATATGCCGCAATCCAATGGCGTAGGGGTAAAGCACTCGCCTGGCACTTTGCGAGCGCTTTAGCTTGGATTGGTATCCTCGTTGGGGAGGATTTACCTGGTGCCAATCCTTAACTGTAGCCTCTGTTCACCCAGCAGAAAATGGGTACCTGGTTGTTAAATGATTTGGCGGGTCGTATTCCGGGGAAAAATTTCAATTAACCCCTCAACTGCTCGGCTTCCAAATATGACCCCCCCCCCCCCCCCCCCCCAGTGCACAGGAAATAAATTATCAGGAAAAAATTATTTTTTGTTTTGAAACTGTCAAAAACCCTTCTCTGAGTATGGGTATAGTAACTGAAAGTCGAAATTGTACTTACTTTGGCTACTATGGGGTCCGTAAGTTGGCACGTGACGTCATCATTCCCCGTTCGCCCATGGTGTACACTCCCGGGGCCAGTACGGCGCCTGGGGCAGGATGTGCGCGTTGCCTCGAATATATTTTTGTTCATTTTTTGCGCACAGTTCCAAATACATTTTATTTGTTTTTACGTGCCAATCCTATGTATAATGAATACGTACACTATGTGCAGTTAACACTTTCGCCCAGCCGGCTAACGTTAAAAAAAAGCGGTATGTGCGCGCGACGTTTTTGTCGCTTAAGCGGCAAAACAAAAATGTGTATACTCTTTTTACTCTCCTGCCATTAGTTCTCGAGCTACATATTTCATTTTGGTACCAATGTGTTCGCAATAAAATTCTCTAGAAGAACATCGGTAAAAAGGTCACGACCCCTTCCAAGAGCTATATAGTTGTAATGGCTTTGTACTTTCCCCTAATAATTCCCTTCCACCTGATGGGGTGGCGAATTGTCACTTGCTCCCTGTGCCTTTGTGATAGGGCGAGGATCTGACCATGGTCCCTGGTAGGCTAAACAGAATTTTTGTGACTAATCTGACATTTTAATAAGGAGCAATTACAGCAAGGTAGCTTCAGTGAGCCACCAGGGCTCGAGCAGTAAGTGGCTTTTTCATTACTCAATGCTTTTTTCTTTTTTTAAATAAGGGTCCTCTTCTGGATTAGGGGAGATCTGCAGTTTGAAAGTTTTGTTGTTTGGAGGTTAAACTGTTGGAGAATGTACTGGAAAATACATATTATTAAGTCCTTAAATTCTGTATGCATTACTTTTCACAATCAAGTTTTCAAAACACAGTACTGTACATTTGAAGGATTGATTTGCCAAATTATGAAATAACATGAATATAGTTGTGAGGATGCATCAATGGTCAGGGAATTCATAGAATGCTAGATTGAGGATAGTGGAGAAAATTAATATATAGTACAATAGTTATAAATTATTTTGCAGTTGTCACGAGAGAAGCAAGTGGTGGAACAGTCTCGGTCATACATTAGCGATGATTTGACAAAACTTCAAAGTCAGCACCGGCAAATGCAGCAGGAAAGAAACTACTTCAGTGAGCAACTAAATCTGGTAAGTATATACTATTCCATTTGGCATTTTTTTTTAATACTGTTATACATTTATTTCTCTTTTTAGTGATTTTATTGTTTGGTGCTAGCTAATGGTATGCCTCCTCAATATCTGCACATGTTACATGATTCATGCACATGCTGCAGCATTTCTTATACCTGTTGTTTTGTAAGTTTAAATGGGTTAGAAAATAGGTTGATATAACATATGCCCTTTTGTCACCGTATTTGACTTGCATATCTAATCAGTAATGACCATCTGTTTAAAAGACTCAAGCAGAAAAGAGGCAGGCAGAGAAGGAGCGTGAGTACTACAGTGAGCAGGTGATACAACTGCTGGACATCCTTAAGAGTAAGCCTTCTTCTACACCCTCCACACCCATGCAGATTGGCAGACCTCGTCCTAAGCCCATTTCTCCAGTTAGTATTAAAGATTTAAGAAGAAAAATATTGTATATGCAGGATATATGTAATCAAGCCAATAGGCTGGTGTAACAGTTAATACTTTCTGAGAGATTGTAACTAATCATTAGATCATTCTTCTATTGTTTATAGAAATAAATAATAAATTAGGTGGGTGAACACATTTGTATTTATGGTTACATTATTTTTTGTATTATTCAAGATGTTATTTCACATTTACCCTGTTGTAGGAAAACGAGATTGCACGTTTGACACACGAGCGAGATGTTTTAAAACAAGAGCGAGATTTCTACAAGATGCAATATCAGTCTCTTAAAAGCCAACAGACAGGAGGATCTGCAGGTTCCCCTGTCTCAGGTAGTGCAGGAGTGGGCCCTTCCAGCACAGGTGCTGGTGGCCCACCATCCACGGCTCCCTTGCCTCCAGGACCAACTGTGGCTACTGCTATGGCTTCCATGACAGGTGGTCCAGCTTCTGCAGGTTCCCCTGTTATTCCTCCACCAAGGCCTCAGTCTGTACCTGTTGGTAGTGAGTATTTCATGTACAAACACCATTCATTATTTGATGGCAGAGAGTAGAAGCTGTTGTTGTATTAGCATACTGTACAGTAATGTTATTTGAGATAAACTTAGTTCAGATTGATTAGTTTAATACTGTATATGCATAAATTAGTCCTCAGAATATCTTCAATAAATGATTAAGAACAGACACAAATTTGCTGTTATTTCATGTTTTACTGACGTAGCAGCTAAATTTCTTAAAACTTTCGTGACCCCCGGCGTGCGCGCCCTTGCCCACCCCAAGGTGAGCCGAGCGTTTCCATTGAGCGCACGCCCACACTAAAATGTGCATACTCTTTTCAGTTTTCTCACTTAAATTTTCATGTTAAATCGTTCATTTTGGTATCAAATTGTTCACAATAGAATTCCTAAAGGAATATATGAATGTAAGGTCAAAAAGCCCGGCGTGCCAGCCAGAGCAAACCCAAAAATCGGCAGAGCGTTTCCCGTGAGATAGCACACATCTGCACACCAAAACCTGCACTAAAATGTGTGTACTTTTTTCAGTTTTCTCACTTAAATTTTTGTGTTACATCGTTCATTCTGGTATCAAATTGTTCGCAACAGAATTCTCTAAAGGGATATACATATAAAAGGTAAAACAGCCCTTTTACCCAGAGCAAACACAGAAATCGGCCAAGTGTTACCCCATGAGCACGCACCTTTCCGCACACTCAATCTACAATCTACAAAAGTGGAAGTAGGGAAGACCCCCTTAATTATAGACGGTATCATTGACAAGTGTAATAGTCAAAATATTGGAAAAAATAATTAAAACTAAATGGGTAGAACACCTGGAGAGAAATGATATAATATCAGACAAACAGTATGGTTTTTGATCTGGAAGATCCTGTTTATCGAATTTTTCTCAGTTTCTATGATCGAGCAACAGAGATTTTACGGATCTACCTCCGCTGTGTGTTTTACTGCTCGGTATTTAGCCACCTTTGGGGTCAGCTGGGGTTTTGTTGCCCTTCTTTGTCTCTGAGTAGGAGGTAGTTTTCGTCACTGTTAGAGGCGCGGAGTACTACACAGCTAGTTATCATCTCTTATAGTGGCTGGCTTTGTTCTGCCTAAGTATGTTTCCTCTTGTGGGGTTTTTTCTTTTGTTTTTGTTTTCCTGCCTGGTTGTGTGTGTGGGGGGGGTCTGCCTTTGTCCTTCCTCCTCTCTCTTGTTGGGATAGTATAATTTTATTTGCTTCTGTGTATTGGTGGTATTCCCTGCTAGGCCCCCGTGAATGGACACTTCCCGTGGAATCAGCTTTTAGAAGTTCGTTTGATAGACTTGGGCACCGGTTCGCAGTACCATGCCTGGACTTCCCTTAGCGTGTTAACAAGGCTAAGGGCCCTGGGAAACCCCACGGAGGCTCCGTGGTCTGATGGATATGACCCTTGAGTTCCCTCTCACTTTATGCGAGATTGAAGGTTGCTCTGCTCCCTTGTCTCAGGGGTGACACTCGCAGATTGTGCCTTCAGAATCCGCTTGGGCCCTGGCTCTTCGGTTGTCTTTGCCTTTTTGTCCTCTGCTGTTTGCAGAGTCTGCTGTGGTGCACTGTCAACAGGCAGCTTCAGCTAGTTGCCGTCCTATGTCCAACTTAGTTTTCCAGGGGGCTCGTGGGGGGCCTTCCCGGAAGGGTCGTGCCAGGGCTTGGGGTTCTTCCTGTTGTGGTAGGCCAGTGGTGCCAGATTTGGGGCAGGCGCAGCCTCCGGTTCTGTCTTTTTCTGGTCAGCACGGGGATCACCCTGTGCGCCCTTAGGTTCAAGGGCAATTTCCTCTATAACCTCTTAGGTTGTAGAGGAGCAATGTTGGCGAGTAAGATGTTGGAGGAGTGAGGGAGACACTGGATGTTGAAAGATTGAGGGTGTGGCAGCTGACTCGCGGAGTTCTGAGTGTGTTGATGGTGAATGTATATAGTGTGTGATAGTGTATAGTGTGTAAATAGATTGTATATATATATATATACGTAAATTAGCATGATGCATGGGAAATATGTGTACATACGTGTCATGCACATAACACAGTGTCTTCGGACGGTACGGATGTTCTACTGTCATAATATAGTGTACGTGTTTATTATACATAGGATTGGCACAAAAAACAAATAAAATGTATTTGGAACTGTGCGCAAAAACTGAACAAAAATATATTCGCGGCAACTCGTGCATCCTGCCCCAGGCGCCCTACCGGCCCCGGGGGCGTACACCACGGGCGACCAGGAAATTATGATTTCACGCGCAAACTTACGAACCCCATAGCAGCCAAAGTACGTACAATTTCGACCTTCTGTTACTATACCCATACTCAGGGAAGGGGTTTTGACACTTTCAAAACAAATAAGAATTTTTTCCAGAGAATTTATTTCCTGCGCACTGGGGAGGTGTCATATTTGGAAGCCGAGCAGTTGAGGGGGTTAATCTTGTACATATATGAAGACTTCTCGGCCTTTTGTTGTATGTACTAAACACTTTGAGCCCCATAACACTTGCCCTCTTTACTCTATTGATTTGTCTCTTTATATCACTATTTCCATATGATTTCCTATTTTTTGCTTTTGGTAATTTTGTCTGTTTACAGCTGTTGATTTGGAAACTATAAGAAGAGAGCGAGATTTCTTCAAGCAACAGATGGAATATTTCCGACAGCAACTAAATTTGCAACTAGCTCGAGGGCCTGTTCCTGCTGCTGGAACTATTGACATCGATCATCCTCAACGTTCTCCTCTAACTAGGGTATCATATTGTCAATTGTTATGGTTTGACAGTAGATTCACTAGATGTTTGTATGAAGATAAGAGAGGCAAGAAAAAGTAAGAGTATTTATTGCACTGATACAGTGGAATTTAAAAAATATCTTTTGAAGACATTTGATGTATAGTATGTAGTTTCCTGACAGGTTCCAGCCCAGGAACTACTACTACTTCCATACTACTAGTTGCCATCAGTCACGGAGTTCTTATTGACCTATCAGGGACCACGAGTCAGAACCTGGGCCCCTCAGAGATGTGCAGGGAGCGGTAGCACTACGAACACCTTACATTTAAAGGAATTCATGTCTACCTCCACCAGGAAAGCATTCAGAAAGTCATCAAATCAAAACAATCCATGGCATGGTTAAAAATGAGACTACAGCCTAAAAACTGCCAAAAGAACTCCCCAGTTTTGAAAACAAACTGCCAAAATTTCATGGAAACTAGGTTTGATTTCACTTTTTTCGAGTGATGTTTTCCCTTTGTGGCTGTTCTTATAAACAGTTTTGTAGCGTGAGCCAGAAGTTCAAGAATGCTGGGAGCTGCTTGTACTCAGGGTTATCTTCCCTGTGCACTTTTTGCACGGTCAGGATTATCTCACCTGGGGACACTACCTTTAGAGTCTCTCCTCGCTTGGGGTCACCCTCGCCTGTCTTAGTAAGCCGGTGGTTTCCTTGGGTTGGGATTGTTTTGTGTAAATCATTTGTGGAGTTCTTTGGCATTTTCAAGACTACATTTTTATGAACCCCTCCAGTTATCTGTAAAGCTTGGCTTACTTTCTGGATACTTCTTCATGCGGGATGGTGAATTGTCACTGAATCTCTGCGCCTTCGTAAGGGGGCTAGGTTCTGGCTCCAATCCTCAGTAAGTCGAGCAGAACTTCTGTGACCTTTCAGTATGGAGCAATCTCAACAAGATAGCTTCAGGGAGGCACCAAGCTTCTGCACGAAAGGGACATTTTATTACATTCAAAGCTGGGTTTTTCTTCCCTGTGTCCAGTTGTTTGCTTAAGCTCTATAATGAGGTAGTCGCTTCAGAGTCCTGGGCTGCCTCATGGTGGCAATGGGAGTAGTCAGGGGGCTAAGTTTTTCCAGTTACAGCATATTGTTTGGCAGTTTGCTGATCTTCATACATTTCTTGAGGGAAAACTTAATGTTTTGTGATTCCTTTCAGCTTATCAAAGTTGCTCTTCGATACTGACATTCTTCCCAACCCTGTAGATGAGACAAAATATTGTTTCTTGCTCCTGGTGAGTTGATGAATACACATGGTCCTGGTGAATTAATAAAGACACATGGTCCTTGTGTAATTACCCAAGTGTAGTTACAGGTTGAGAGCTACGCTCATGGTGTCCCGTCTTCGTAGCACTCTGTCATAAAATGCTTTGAAACTTCTGACAATTTTGGCCTTCACCACCTCGCTTGTTTCTACCATCTAAGACTCTGTTTATGAAGGTGAATTTTTTTAAACAGTGAACATTGCCGGTGCAAGAACTGAACCCCTGTAATTACCTAAGTGTAGTTACAGGATGAGAGCTACGCTCGTGGTGTCCCGTCTCCCCAGCACTCTTTGTCATATAACACTTTGAAATTACTGATGGTTTTGGCCTCCACCACCTTCTCACCTAACTTGTTCCAACCGTCTATCACTCTGTTTACAAAAGTGAATTTTCTTATATTTCTCCGGCAGCTTTGTTTCGTGAGTTTAAATCTATGACTTCTTGTTCTTGAAGTTCCGGGTCTCAGGAATTCTTCCCTATCCATTTTATCGATTCCTGTAACTATTTTGAACGTAGTGATCATATCGCCTCTTTTTCTTCTATCTTCTAGTTTTTGCATATTTAATGCCACTAACCTCTCCTCGTAGCTCTTGTCCTTCAGTTCTGGGAGCCACTTAGTGGCATGTCATTGCACCTTTTCCAGTTTGTTGATGTGCTTCTTAAGATATGGGCACCATACAACCACTGCATATTCCAGCTTTGGTCTAACAAGTCGTGAACAATTTCTTCAGTATTTCTCCATCCATGTATTTAAAAGCAATTCTGAAGTTAGAAAGCATGGCATAGGCTCCTTGCACAATGTTCTTAATGTGGTTCTCAGGTGACAGTTTTCTATCTAATAACCACCCCTTGATCCCTTTCTTTGTCAGAATTCTTTAAAGATTTCTCACATAATATATAGGTTGTGTGGGGTCTATGTTCTCCAATTCCACATTCCATAACATGGCATTTATTCACATTAAATTCCATTTGCCAAGTGTTGCTCCATATACTTACTTTGTCACAGGTCTTCTTGAAGGGCATGACAATCATCCAGGTTTCTTATCTTCTCTATTATCTTAGCATCATCAGCAAACATGTTCATATAATTCTGTATTCCAACTGGTAGATCGTTTATGTAGACAATGAACATTACCGATGCAAGAACTGAACCCTGTGGTATTCCACTTGTGACATTCCTCCAATCCGATACATTGCCTCTGATTACGGCCCTCATTTTTCTGTCAGGAAATTTTTCATCCATGTTAGAAGCTTACCTGTCACCCCTCCAATAAGTTCCAGTTTCCAGAACAACCTCTTATGTGGAACTCTGTCGAAAGCCTTTTTTTAGGTCCAGATAGATGCAGTCAACCCAACCATCTTTTTCCTGTAAAATCTCTGTCGCTTGATCATAGAAACTGAGTAAGTTCATTACACAGGATCTTCCAGATCGAAAGCCATGCTGTCTGTCTGATATTATGTCGTTTTTCTCCAGGTGTTCTACCCATTTAGTTTTAATTATTTTTTCCAATATTTTGAGTATGACACTTGTCAATGATGCAGGTTTATAATTAAGGGGGTCTTCCCTGCTGCCACTTTTGTAGATTGGAACTATGTTAGCGTTTTTCCACGCATCAGCTACAACTCCTGTAAACAGGGATGCCTGAAAAATCAGTTGAAGTGGAATGCTGAGCTCAGGTGCACATTCTCTCAGAACCCATGGTGAAACTTCATCTGGACAACTGCTTTGTTCTTACTTAGCTCCTTGAGCATTCTTTCCATTTTGTCTCTAGACACCTCTATGTGCTTTATATTGTTCTCTGGAATTCTTATTGTGTCTGGTTCCCTGAAGATTTCATTTTGTACAGACACACTTTGGAACTTTTCGTTTAATGTTTCACACATTTCCTTTTCATTTTCTGTGAATCTATTTCCCATTTTCAACCTTTGAATATTATCTTTTACCTGCAATTTATTGTTTATGAATTTATAGAATAGGATGGGTTCTGTTTTACATTTGTCTGCAATTCCTTTTTCAAAAATTCTTTCTGCCTCTCTCCTCACTGCCGTGTAGTTGTTTCTCGCATCTTTGTATCGCTGGTATGTTTGGGGGTTTGGACCTCTTCCTATATTGATTTCATTTTTGTGTCTTTTGGTCACTGGCCCTCTTGCAATTTCTTTTGAACCAATCCTGTTTATGTCAAATCTAGCATTGAAGGAACGTCTCCTTCCCTTATCCTCGTAGCTTGTTTAACATGTTGATAAAAAAATGTTTCCAGGATGAGGTCTACAAATCTACAGGTCCAAAAATCCTCTGTTCTAGCTTCATATGCTTCCCAGTCTATGGACTTCAAGTTGAAGTCCCCGACTATCAACAGTCGTGATCTATCTTTATCCATTCTCACTATAATCTCTCTCATTATTGTTATAAGACCCTCTCGTTTACTATCTAGCTCCTCCTTTGTCCATTTGTTCCTTGGCGGTGGACTATATACATTTATGATTGTTAGTTTATCATCCTCACGGCAGATCTCTAATGGTATTATGTCAACTTCTTGTGGATTGGCAATCATTATTTCGTTCACCTTTAGGTGTTCTTTCACCAGTACAGCAACACCACCGCCTTGCCTCCCCTGACAACACCTTCCACCACTGACATCACCTGCCTCCCCTGACAACACCTTCCACCACTGACACCACCTGCCTCCCCTGACAACACCTTCCACCACTGACATCACCTGCCTCCCCTGACAACACCTTCCACCACTGACAACACCTGCCTCCCCTGACAACACCTTCCACCACTGACAACACCTGCCTCCCCTGACAACACCTTACACCACTGACAACACCTGCCTCCCCTGACAACACCTTCCACCACTGACACCACCTGCCTCCCCTGACAACACCTTCCACCACTGACAACACCTGCCTCCCCTGACAACACCTTCCACCACTGACACCACCTGCCTCCCCTGACAACACCTTCCACCACTGACATCACCTGCCTCTCCTGACAACACCTTCCACCACTGACAACACCTGCCTCCCCTGACAACACCTTCCACTACTGACATCACCTGCCTCCCCTGACAACACCTTACACCACTGACACTACCTGCCTCCCCTGACAACTTCCTCCAATGACACCAGTCTTTTCTGACAACCCCCAGTGAGAACTTCCACCACCTGCCTCCTGACACTAAACCCCCAACTACTGGCACCACTTGCCACCAGACTCCAACCCTCACCAATGACGCAACCTGCCTCACCTGACGCCATTTTATCATCCTTCAACCATTTCTCACTGAAAACAATAGGTAAGCAAAATTTAATACTGTACAACTGTTTACACTTTGGTGAATCATTGTAGATGACAAGGGCTGTCATCAGCTATGATAGCTCGGTCTCTGTGATCGCTTGGACAAACAAGCCCCACTTAATCGGACATATGTATGTTCCACTGAACATTTAATACCGAATTCAATTTGTTCGGGTCATCCGGGAATTCGATAGAGCGGGGTTCATTAGAGTGAGGATGCACTGTAATAAGTTTATACCTATATTTTAATTTCCTGTAGAATTTTAATTTTGTTAGTAGACCTAAAATTGTAATGTTATTTTTTCCAGGCATCATCAGAAACTTCACCACAGCACATTGCAGATTCAACAGCACTGCAAAATGATATGAGAGTGTACCAGCAGGAACGAGACTTCTTCAGGCAGCAGTATGAGAATCTTAAAGCCAGCATTGCACAGCCTTTGCCTCAGGTAAAATATATCACAGAATTATACACATTTCAGAAACATGTATTTAATTCTCGCTTTTTTGTATAAAGTACTTCTTTCTATTGCACATGGAAACTTGATTTTGCCTTTTCTACTTTTTATGTTGCTCGGCAGTCTTTTGAAATATGTAATGCTCTTTCTGGGCTCTCACATGTGGGTGCTTCCTTGAATTCCAACTGTGTCCTTAGACATAGATTGTTCTGGCAGGAAGGTGCAACATACATCATGATGCTGCAGGGAATTTTCAAACATCTCGACAGTTATAATGTATTGAAGAAGTTACCGGAGAATACTCAGTCCAGCCTAGAAATGACCATCAGAAAGTCTCCACAAAATCAATGCCCCTTGTGAGCTGAGCTCACACTTTTGATTACAGGTGACTGCCAAGTAAGGGCTCTCACCAGCTAATGACTGGGTGGCCTGCTCCAACCCACTACTCACCACCAGCTTGCAGTCTTACATCAGGGTTCACTGACCCAAGCCAACTCTCATACTGGTACATTGCCAGCTGGTTCAGATCTCTAACATTAAGTGGTTTTGATTACAGCCCTCTAAACTGTGTTTTTGAGTGCTGTGGGCCATGTTTATCTGTTTCACTCCTATAGTAGTGTGATATATTTTGCTTTGTGTGTGTGTGTAGTGAATAATCTTTACTGGGCATTGATTTTTCTGGGGGGAGCCCCGTCGGCTCCCCGGAGCTATCCCAGGCTGATATGCTAATGTCAGACTTTGGCATCAGTCATGTGTCTGGAGTTCTTAGGCCTACCGGGGACCACGGCCAGAACCGGGCCCCCTCAGAAAGGCAAGGGGAGCAATGGCCTATAGAAGCCCCCGTGTGGTTGGAAGCATTCTATGTCTGCCATCGACCGGAACAGGCACCCAGAAAGGTAAGCGCCTCAAAACAAACCCCTATTCTGGTTAAAATTGCTACCAAAAACTGAACTAGTGGATAGAACTCCCCAACCGAAAACAAGCAATCTAGTGTGACGTCACACACCTCCACGCCGCTGTCTGCGCAGCTCCCCCGTCCCTGGGAGGGGAAAGGGGGAGCCCAGACCCCCCGCGCCGGCTACCCACACCTCAGTTCTTGAGGCTGATGCTATAGGCGATGGTCATGTGCTCTGGCTCCGGTGTCGCTACTGCACTGTGCTTTGCGTGTGGTGTTGGTTTTGTGGGTGCGAGAGCCAGGAGTTATCTTCAGTACTCGGGCTGCATGCGCCTAGGGCTGCCTTCCCTAGGTGCCCTGTAAGTACTGCCCTTGGGGCTTGGGGCCACCTTCCACAGGCTCCTCGGGGTCTGCCTCTGCTGGTCCGTTTTACCTTTCGGTTTTTCGGACGCCTGTTGGGCTCTTGGGTGTTCTGTTCTCCCTTGTTACTGGCAGGTAAGAGGCAGTTTGCACTGGTAGGGGCGCAGGGTGCTGCTCAGCTTGTATTTCCCGACATCGCGGCCGGCTCTGTTCCTTGGGGTTTGCTGTCCTCTTGCGGGGTTTTGTTTTTCTTTTTGTTTTTGCCTGGTGGGGGGTTCTGTCATTTTATTCAGTTTGCTTTTCGACTTCTGTGTCGGCAGTCAGTGCTTGATTCCTTGGAATCTGCTTCGGCTCCTGGCTCTTCGCCATTTTGTTCTCTGCTGTTTATAAAGTCTGCAGTGGTGCAATATCTGCAGGAGTCTCTGCTGTTTGTAAAGTCTGCAGTGGTGCAATATCTGCAGGTGGCTTCGGCTAGTTGCTGTCCTATGTCTGACTTATTAGTTCACTGGGGGCCTTGTGGAGGGCCTTCCCAGAAGGGTCGTGCCAGGGCTTGCGGTTCTTCCCATCGTGGTAGGCCAATGATGCCAGATTTGGGGCAGGCGCAGCTTCCGGTTCCGTCATTTTCTGGTCGGCGTGGGGATTGCCCTTTACGCTGCTTAGGTTCTCGTAAGGTGCGTCGGCCCTTTCACGGTTTGTCCCATTGACGGGGCGATAGGGGGAGGCTCATTCTGTTTGCTTGAGCGAGGTCCCATGATTTGTGGGCCTTTCGGGTCATTTCGTGCAGCCTGTGGTGGGGTTGGGTATCTCCTCCTCCTCTTCCTCCAGGGGGGGGATGGGGTTTGAGGCTGGCGGGGCAGACCTCTTATCTTGCGCTCTGTTGAGTTATCTCGGAGTGGGTTCGCTTGAGCATGGTCAAAACGACCTCGTATCTCAGGTGCAATGAATGAATGCTCCCAACTGCACGGGGGTTTCTATAGGCCATTGCTCCTAGTGCCTCTGATGGGGGGTGGGGGGCAGTTTCTGGCTTGTGGTTCCCGGTAGGCAAGAATTCCGTTGACATTGATGCCAGAAAATTATACATATCCATTCAGCCTTGATAGCACCAGGGAGCCTCCAGGACTCACCCAGAAAATGGTGTTTCATTACATTCAGTGCTGGTTTTATGTTCAGAAACAAAAAAAAACACAAAAACAATGAAATTCTTCAAAGAATTCAAGCGCAATCATCACTAGGTGGGAGACACTGGTAAACTGAAGAGCGCTATGTGCTCGGTTGGCCCATACGTGTATGAACAAACTTGAGCACCAAGTATCAACAAACATGTATCAACAAACTTGAGCAAACTACGAGTACAGGGGTACCTCAGTTTAAGAGTTTAATTCGTTCCTGGAGACTGCTCATATTCCGAAGCTAATTTCCCCATAAGAAATAATGTGAAATAAATTAATCCATTCCTGACTACCCCAGAAAACCCACATCAAACTAAATTTTTATACCTAATTCATCTAAATAAACCTACAAAACTATGTTCAAGTTATTACTTACCTTGCTGTTGAATACTGTAGGCGTATGGAAGATGGTGAGGAGGGGGGGAGGAGGAGAGGAGTTACTGTTTGGAAGGGGAGTCCCCTTCCATTATCACATCAGGCAGTGAGGACTTCACTGGTGAGCACACACTGGCACATTTTGCCTGCATACCACTAGGACTTGTTTGTCTTACTAAGAATCTGTCTAAAGACACTTGTTTTTCCCTACATTTTAACACTTGTCTGTAGTAAGACATCACATTGTCATTTAAAAGGTTAATGCAACAGCCTGCTACAGCTTTATCTGGGTGAGTTTTTTCAACAGAACTTTGCAGTTCTTCCCATACTTCACATATTTTCTTAATCAAGAAGGAACATCCTCTACTGCCTCTACTCACATCTATTTTCTTAGGTTGAACCTTATCATTGGCTTTCTTGAGACCCATGGCAAGATATATAATAACAACTTTTATGCTCAAATGGCCAAAAAAACGACATAAAACTGTAAATCCTTGTGAAGAATTCAGGAGGGATAGTCACTGGGCTGGAGACAATGGTAAACTGAGGGGCGGAGGGGCGACGATCGCCGTACCACCACGCGCTAGGTCGGCCTGAACGCGTATCAACGAACTTGTGTTCCGAGGTAACCCTCGCCTTCCAAGACACATTTTCCGAGGAAATCTGGCTCGTATTCCGAAAAACTCGCATACAGGGACACTCGTGTTCCGAGGTACCACTGTACTGATCTTTTGAAGAAATTGAGCACGAGAACTAAAAAATTTGAAAACAGGCATTTGAAAATCGAGGTTCCACTGTATTTCTTCATTCCAGGTGAATATCAAATCCAGCATTGAAGGAACATCACATTCCCTCATTCTTGTGGACTGCTTAACATGTTCATGCATGAATGTCTCCAGGATAAAGTTTTGAATCTGCCAGTCCAAATGGCCTCCATTCTTGCTTTCTAGGCCCTCCCTGTCTATTGATTTTTAGTCACCAAGTACCAACAATTGTTATTTATCTTTATCTGCCCTAACTGTATCTCATGATCAATATGAGGTTTACATGTTGCTTGCTGGTAGACTGTAGACATTTATGATTATCAGTTCATCATCCTGATTACAAATCTCTAGTGCCATTATGTCAACTTCTCACAGGATGTTGATTAATAATTCTTTTACATGTAGGTGTTTCTTCACCACCACTGCAACCCCTCCACCTTTTCTAATTTGTCTGTCATGTCTCATATTGAGTAGCCTTTTGGGAATATGACAGATCATTAAAAATATTTTTTCAAAGTTTGTCTCTGATCATGCAACAATATCTAACATCTTAAACTCTTTTAAATTGTTTAGTTCCAGTATTGTTTATTTCTTAACTTTGTGTGCTGAAAAGTCACTATCCACACAATGTGAATGAGGCATATATAGGCATAGGTAGTAGGCATATATTATGATTATGGTATACTGTATTATAAAGCCTGTGGTTACAAGTGGTGGATTTAACATCTGTTAATAAGGTGTAAACACCTGCTATGTTTATTTTAACATTTCTGTATTTGATAACAACTATCTTACATTTTATAAATTTCAGGCAGAAGATGTGGATATTAGTAACATTGTACGTGAGAAAGATATGTTGCAGCAAGAACGTGACTTCTTCCGTAATCAGTACAATGATATCTCTCGCAGGATAGCTACACTCACAGCAACAACTCCCTCAGTGTCACAGACTATTGTAAGTGTTATCTACTTATCTTTTCCGATCAACTGTCTTTCATTCTGGTGTTCTGTAAAGTATTATCTGGCTGTGTCTGTAGGACAGGATCTTGCACAGACTGGATGACACACTGGCACCAATGCCACAAGAAACTTTTCAAACTGTTCATGCAGGGACGTTAGGGTGCCTGGGAGTCACTAAAGAACATGTACTCCAGCCCACAGTAACTGACAATAATTCATTAATAAACTCAATGCCCTTTCTGACACTTACCAAGCAAGGCATCACAAGTGACTGTCAAGAGAGTGCTCTAGTTGACTACCTGTTAACCTGCTTAAATACCTGTGTCAACTTCCACAAGCACTACACCCACATACAGGACCCCACCCCCTAGACCGCCGCCACCACCACACACTTGCTCACCGCATTGCTTTTCAATCACCCAAATGAGATCCAGATTTTCAGTTAAGTTTGACCTATTTTCACAGAATTCTGTATTCTTGTGCTTCAATTTTGGCTTGTAGGCAATGCCATGTAGTGTATTATTTACAGGTCTAGAAACATCCCTTGTCTTGAAGTGTCCTATTTTCTGAGAAACAGGGTTAGTGTGCTGTTACTTCATGAGTTTGTGTTGGCAAGGAGTGATGTGTATATTTTACATTTCTTGTCTAAGCAAAATTCATGAACTTAAGTGGGTCTTCAGCTGTTTTATGTCTGTAGATTGACATATGGGAAAACATTGGGCTGAGGGGATGTAATAGAAGGGGAATTCTATCTCCCAGGATTCATATCACCCACCATTCAGAAATGACAGAACAAAAGAAATCCCATTGCCTTGGGGTGTTTGTCGGGGCCATCTGTTTCTTCCTTGTTCTGAGACCTGCAGTGCTGCCGTCTCCCCAGGTATGTCTGTTTTCCTTATCTTTGGGTAGTTAGCTTCAGGGAGCCGTCAGGGCTACCCACAGAAAACCAGCATTGAATGTAATGAAACGCCATTTTCTGGACGAGCCCCGGAGGCTCCTTGACACCCGCCCGCCCTCCATCCCTCCAGTCTGCTTTTTTTCATCATTCAAGAACTGGGGTGATGGGCTAATGAGCGAGAGTGCTAGTTGCATGTAGTGTTTTTTATTTGTTTTCTTTGTGAGGGAGTTCTTTTGCTCTTACTGGATATAGGTAGCAATTTTCACCAGAATGTTGTTTGTTTTCTTGGGGGAACCCCTTCGGCTCCTCGGAGCTTTCTAGGCTGATATGCTAATGTCAGACTTTGGCATCAGTCATGTGTATGGGGTTCTGTGGGCCTACCAGGGACCACAAGCCAGAACCTGGCCCCCTCAGAGAGGCATGGGGGGGGGGGGGGCAATGGCCTATAGACACCCCGTGTGGTTGGAAGCATTCTGTGTCTGCCATTGACCGGGTCAGGCACCCAAAGAGTTAAGCATCCCAAAACAAACCCCCCATTCTGGTGAAAATATTGCTACCAAAAGCCGAGCAAGTTGATAGAACTCCCCTAAAAGAAACGAGCAAACGAGCATGATGTCATACATTGCCACACCCCTGCCTGCACAGCTCCCCCCTCCCCGGGAGGGGAAAGGGAGAGCTCCAAACCCCCCACGCCGGCTATCCACTCTTAGTTCTTAGGCTGATGCTAAAGGGAACGATCGTGTGCTCTGGCTCCAGTGATCGTTTCAGCACTGTGCTTTGAGTGTGGTGGCTGTCTTCTAGGAGTGCAAGAGCCAGGAGTTATTCTCCAGTACTCGGGCTGCATGTGCCTAGGGTTCCTTTCCCTAGATGCCCTGCAAGTACTGCCCTTGAAGCTTGGGGTTACCTTCCACAAGTTCCTTGGGTCCTGCCTTTACTGCTCGTTTTTTCTGCCGCCCTTTGGGTACTTGGGTGTTTTGTCTCCCTTATTTACCTTAAGGTAAGAGGCAGTTTGCACTCATATGGGGTGCAGGGTGCTGCATAGCTTGTTTTCACCGATTATAGCGGCCGGCTCTGTTCCTCTAGAGTACGCTGTCCTCTTGTGGGCTTTTCTTTTTCTTTTTCTTTTTGCCTTGTGGGGGGATCTGCTCTGTTTATTGCCCACTTGTGCTTGACCTATTACGGTTCTTCTCTGGTGGTGCCCCCTGCCAGGTCCTCGTGAGTGTACACGTCCCTGGGGTTCAGCTTTAGTGTAATTACCTAAGTGTAGTTACATGATGAGAGCTATGCTCGTGGTGTCCCGTCTCCCCAGCACTCTTTGTCATATAACGCTTTGAAATTACTGATGGTTTTGGCCTCTACCACCTTTTCACCGAACTTGTTCCAACCGTCTACCACTCTGTTTACAAAAGTGAACGTTCGGATGTTTGCAACTTTCGCTGCCGTGTTTGGTAACATGTCTAGGGCTCATTTCGGGCTGCGGGGATTTGGAGGTCGCACAGGATCCTGGCTGCCCATTATTTTGTGAGCATGTCTGCTCCTGGGCATTCTTGTGTTGTTTGAGTCGCAGGTTGCAGCCTGTTGTCTAGACTTCGCGTTGCAGAGTTTGTGGCAGCCGCCTCCTGGGTCAGCCCTTTCTTTTCCTTCTCTTTGGGTATGTAGCTCCAGAGAGCCGTAGGGGCTCCCCTGAGAAAACCAGCGTTGAATGTAATGAAATGCCATTTTCTGGGTGAACCCCGGAGGCTCCCTGGGAACCCTCCCTCCTACTGGTCGGTGTTTTTTTCACGTTTGTTGAAGCTTAGCTTCCGAACTGATGCTAGGCAGCCGGCGCGATGAGTTCCCGGGGGCCCCCCTCCCCCTCTTGGGGAGGGGAGGGCTGCACTGACGAGCGGCGTGGCAGTAATGTTTGCTTGTTTGCTTGTTTCCTTGGGATTGTAGGGAGTTCTACCTCTCTGTTCGGTTTTTGTTGATAGTTTCTTACCATGTGGGGTTTTTGTTATGCCTACCTTTCTGGTTGCCTAACCCTGGTGAATGGCAGGTAAGGAAAACCCCCAACCACAGGGGAAGGTTTTCTAGGGCCATTGCTCCCTGAAACCTCTCTGAAGGGGTCAGATTCTGGCTCATGGTCCCTGGTAGGTCTGAACTCCATAGCTAATGTCCCGGTCTAATATAACATACATTAGCCCGATTAGCTCCAGGGAGCCTCCGGGGCTCACCCAGAAAATGGCGTTTCATTACATTCAACTTTAGTTTTTTTGGTCTCTCTTGCCTCATCACGGTTCTTGTGGATTTGTTTATTTGATGCATAACGCTATTGTGATTTGTGTGTGAAATGAAGTAAGGGCAAAGAGGTAGAATAGCTTATTGACAGAGCTCGGGTGCATGGGTGAATTGTGTAAAACCCTGGTTTGTGTCTTGAAAAGACTGCAGGATCCGTGTGAGGTCAGTGGAACTCCCGGTTGTAATTCTTTTAACCATGTCGTAGCACAGTCGATTAAGGCGCGTCTGGGATCCTGTCAGACATAGGTTTGAATCCTCATCACGGCCCTTGTGGATTTGTTCCTGGTATTGTTTCGTAAGTGGTGATCATATCGCTTCTTTTTCATCTCTCTTCTGCCCAAAATGCTATGCTTATTAGTGGCTTTGCATGAATGTAAAAATACCAGCCTTATGTAGTCTCACCAACCCATTGTACCTTCTTGCAAATGTACATTATTATTATTATTATTATTATTATTATTATTATTATTATTATTATTATTATTATTATTATTATTCTAGTTTTGGCTTGTTTAACGCCACTAGTTTCTCCTAGTAACTCTTGTTTTTCAGTTCCGGAAGCCTTTTTTTAACATGCCATTGCACCTTTTCCAGTTTATTTATGTGCTTCTTAAGATTTGGTCACCATATAACTGCTGCATGTTCCAATTTTGATCTCACAAAAGTCATGAACAGTTTTTTTAGTATTTCAACATCAACGTTGTTTTTTTTAGATTCGGTTACTTGAAACAAAAGTTCCAAGTAGCACGGGCTATGGTGAGCCCATAGTGGACTTACCTGGCACAGGAGCAGGGCTGTAACTTCTTCACCATCCATATAATTAAAAACAAGTCTGAAGTTGGAAAGCGACATATATGTTCCTCTCACAATGTTCTTTGTGTGTTCCTCTGGTGGCAGTTTTCTATCCAAAACCACCTCTAGGTCTCATTCTTTATTAGAGTTCTGTAATTACTTTCTGCCTAATTTGTAAGTTGTGTGTGGTCTATTGTCTTTGATTCCACATTCCCTAACATGGCCTTTATTCACATTGAATTCCATTTGCCACTTGACGCTCCAAGCACTTACTTTATCTAGATCAATTTGAAAGGCATTACAATCGTCTGCGTCTCCTATCTTCCCTAGCATCATCTGCAAACATGTTCATATAATTCTGTATTCCTTCTAGTAAATCGTTTATGTAGACAATGAACATTACTGATGCAAGAATGAACCCTGTTGTACTTTACTAGTAACACTCCTCTAATCAGATACATTGTCTCTGATTACTGTCCTTATCTCTGTCATTTAGAACAGTTTTTCATCCATGTCAGAAGTCTCCCTGCCACCCCTCCAGTATGTTCCAGTTTCTAAAACAGCCTCTTGAGTGGGACTTTATCAAATGCCTTTTTTAGGTCCAGATAGACACAGTCAACCCAACCACTTCTTTCCTGTAGTATCTCTGTAGCTCTATTATAAAAACTAAGAAGATTTGTTACACAGGATGTTCCTGTTCGAAAACCATACTGTCTGTCCGTTATTATGTTATTACTTTCTAGGACTTCAACCAGAGCAGCCAACAACGGGGGACCCACCTAAGACCCACCAGAAAGAGGCATATTATTACATTCTATTCTTTTTTCAGAGGCAAGAAATGGAAGCCCTCATGGTTGAGAAGCGAGGATTAAGCATTACCAGGGCTGATCTTGAAGCTCAGGTGAGTGATCATTAAAATTCTGAATATTACTGTTATTACATGGTAGGCTTCCTTGTGGATACCTGGCCATCTGCACTGGCAGTGCCTCCACCAGACCTGCCTATACAGACAACTCCAAGACCTCTACATCATTCCACCCCAGCTTTGGACTCCACAACAACTATCTGGCCAGCTCCCTCCTGAACCACTAAGTAGGCTGGCACCCCTTTCTGGAGTGTTGTCAGTACACAAGTGTGCTTCCACCGACTTGGTAGACAGATGGACTGCTCCCCAGAAATCAGACAACTCCTAGTCCTTTTTCTGGGAGGGGGGGGGGGGAGCCTCTTTGGCTCCCTGGAGCTATCCAGGCTGATATGTATATTATTAGACTTTGGCCTCAGTCAGTGTGAATGGAGTTTTAGGCCTGCTGTGGACCACGAGCCAGAACCTGTTCCCCCTCAGAGAGGCACAAGGAGCAATGGCCTATAGAAGGGCACATGTGATTTGGAGCATTCTATGTCTGTCACTGACCGGCCAGGCATCCAGAAAGGTAAGCACCTCAAAACAAACCCATATTCTGGTTAAAACTGCTACTGAAAACTAATGAGTGGATAGAACTCCCCAATTGAAAAATGAGCAAACGAGCATGACGTCACATTTGCTGCGCTGCTTGTCTGCGCAGCTTCCCTCTTTCCAGGAGGGCAAAGGAGGAGCCACAGACCCCTCGTGCCGGCTGTCCATACCCCAGATCTCGACTGATGTAATTGTGGGTTGGTCGTGTGGCTCCAGCTCTTGATTCTCTCTGTGTTGTGCTGTGCCTTGTGTCCAGTTCTACTCTTACGGTGGCGTGCGAGCTGGGAGTAATGTTCATAGGTACTTGGGCTGCATGTGCTTAGAGTTACTTTCCCTGAGCGCCCTGTAAGTACTGCCCTTGGGGCTTGGCGTTATCTTCTACGAGTCACCTTGGGGTCTACCTCTTTTGGTCTTTTGCTGCTTGGTGATTGACCACTCTGGGAGTGTTCATTGCCATCCCTCAGGGGATGCGGCATGACTCACTCGCCCATAGCACGCCACAGCCAGTTGAGTCTCCAAAGAATAGACATCTCTTGCAGCCTGAGACCTCATTCCAGCACTATTATTGCCCTTATGGGTGGCAGTCCTTCAATACCTTGGACTATTGTTTTGTCCCCAACTATTCAAGTCATCCACCTCTAGTGTCATTATCAACACATCACAATCTTCTTACCTAAATCTGTTTGCAATTTGGCCAGATAGTATAGGATTGAATTATAGGCAGCTGATGTTAGTTTTGTTTCATTAATCAGTGGAGAATTAAAGTGTGTGTAATCCTGTACTAAAAAATGCTACATTTACCAGTGACTTAGTGCTGCATGCAGTTTATCTTCAAATTCTTATGTGGGTGATTTTTGCAGGATATGGGTTGTAGCACCTATTATCAAGCTAGTTTAAACCTTACAAATTCTCCCTGTAAATGTGTTTACCAATTTAGATTTCATTCTTCAGTGCAAGACTTCACACAAGATAAGTGAATTCTGTTCAAGTAAATTTGATTGATCTTATTAATTACAAATTTCTTTAAATAATGTTTCGAGAACACAGGAGAAATTTTCTAGTTAGTTATAAATCTGGTGTAGAAGTTTCCCAGAGTGCTGCCCCACTTCACAGGTGGGTCAAGTTGATGTGAAATGCTGCTAGCTCCCAGTGAGTTGAGATAACCACAGGAACCTGGATTATCAATAATTATTATGAAGGTCCAGGGCTAATAGATAAGGTAATGGGGTACTGCTCAGAAAGTAGCATTTCATTGCTGTATATGCAGTTTGTGAACAAATATTACATATACAGTGGTACCTCGCATAACGATCGCCCCAAAAGGCGAACATTTTGGGTAACGACCGGCCTGATCGGCAACAAATTGTCCCGTATGGCGAACGCTCGTTTGAGTAACGTCAACACCACATGGTGGGGTCGCACTGCTTCTTGCACATTCTCGGACGCCTCCGATGATGCAAATAAATTACGTTGTTCTTGTTTAAAGATTCTAATGATGCTGGGATATAAAGGGGTGACTGCTGAGATGTTGCAAAGGATTGATGTTTTTGTAGGAAAAAAAAAAATTCTGAAATGCAACAAATGTCAAAAAGGTTCGTTCGGTATTCGGCAGGTAGGCTGCTCCATTATAACAATCTTTCTTTGTATCAAATGTGTTCCATTTGTTTTGTATTTGTCATTTACGTCTCAATAATGAAGCAGCCTACCTTACATACACTGCACAAACCTTTATGACATTTTTATTTCTTCAAATTTGTTCAATATTTATTTTTCATTTGTCTTATAGCAAAAGGTTCGTTCGGTGGTCAGCAGGTAGGCTGCTCTATGTTTCTTAAATAAAAAAATGTAAATAAATAAAAAACAGTTGAAACAATTTGAAAAATGAACAAATGCCATAAAGGTTCGTTCAGTGTTTGTCGGGTAGGCTGCTCCATTATTGAGACATAAATGAAAAATATAAAACATATGGAAACACATTTGAAACAAAGAAAGATTGTTATAATGGAGCAGCCTACCCATCAAACACTGAATAAACCTTTATGGCATTTGTCCATTTTCCAAATTGTTTCAATTTTTTTTTTATTTTTTTATTTTTTTATTTAACAAACATGAAGCAGCCTACCTGTTGACAACCGAACAAACCTTTTTGACATTTATTCTAGTTTTCAAAATTCTTCATTTTTTTATTATCTTCATTTTTTTTATGTAAGAAACATAGAGCAGCCTACCTGCTGACCACCGAACGAACCTTTTGCTATAAGACAAATGAAAAATAAATATTGAACAAATTTGAAGAAAGAAAAATGTCATAAAGGTTTGTTCAGTGTATGTAAGGTAGGCTGCTTCATTATTTAAAACACTGAATATCATATTGATGTTTTTTGGTGGTAGAATGGATTAATTTGATTTCCATTAATGTCATTGGGGACATTCGTTTTGTATGACGTCCATTTTACATGACAATGACGGTGCCAGAACGGGTTAAATTCGTTATTCGAGATACTACTGTATTGCAATTTTAAATCGGGAAATAATATCAAATGTGTTAATACATTTATATATATTGGGTTATTTTTAATTAAAATATATGCTTCCCTATAGGTCAGGGTGCTGAATGAAAAGTTATTAGAAGCAGAGCGTGAAAAGACTGAAATAGATAGTCATACTCGAGAGCTACACTCAGCTATTGAAAAGTAAGTTATGAAATAGTCTTGGGGCCTGTAAGTAATACTCTGCAACACAGGTAAGTGTTCCCAGTTATTTCTTCTATTTGCAAATCTTACCTTAGAGAGCAGCTGAACAAGACATTCAGAAATACACTCCATATAAAATGAAAAGTCGGAGTTGTACCACTCTGAGCTGTACCACTCAGTTGCTTCCTTAGGCAATCCTGCTTTTCCCAAGGACATTGACATGCAACAGCCAGGTTGACAACCACTTGCAACATCCAGGTTGACAACTACTCCTAAGGCCATGGCTTTAGGAACATGCAGGGCAGCCATACTATGAGCCACTGAAATTTTAACAACAGCAAGTGAGTGATTATCATTATATATTTCAAGTAAAATGTGTACTATGTCCAATTATTAGATTCAGGTTTGTATATAGGCTTATATATTAGTATGAATAAATACATGGTGTGCATATATTTATGCACATGTATCTGTATACAGTGACACCTCTATGATCTTTTCGGATTACGAGCCCAATTTCTTCATAAAATTTGAATTGGTTTAAGAGCTTTGCCTCAGGTAACGTAGTTTATTGACACGCATACGGGTGACCTAGTATAGTGGGGCCTCGACTTACGATGGTAATCCGTTCCCAGAGACGGATCGTAAGTCGAAATATCGTAAGTTGAGGCGATTTTTCCCATAAGAAATAAAAGGAATTGAATTAATCCGTTCCCACCCTCCAAAATATTAACTTGCAAATACATTTTATACTGAATACAATGTTTTTTCTAACTACAATACAGTACATATGTTTATCCTACCTTTATGGAGGACTCTTGATGGCGTATGGAAGATGGTGATGAGGGGGCAGGAGGAGAGTTGTTACTGTTTGGAAGGGAAGTCCCCTTCCATTATCACATCAGGCAGTGATGTTTTCGCTGGGGTTTTCTCTCTCCTACATTTTGCCTGAATACCACTAGGACCTGGTGGTGGTTCACTGCTTGTTTGTCTCATTACAAATTTGTCAAGAGACGCTTGTTTTTCCCTTCGTTTTAACATTTGTCTGTAGTGATGCATCACAGTGTCATTGAATAGGTTAAGGCAACGGCCTACAGCAGCTGATTTGGGTGAGTCGTTTCAGCAAAGGTTTGCAATTCTTCCCATCCCGCACACATTTTCTTAATTGTTGAGGAAGGTACATTCTGTACTGGCACATCCTCCCCTGAAGAAATTTCCTCAGCTGCCTCTTCTTGCTGCTCCTTTTGAAGGGCTTGAAGTTCTTCGGTGGTCAGTTTTTCGTTGTTCTTCCACCAACTCCTCCACATCAGCACCATCCAACTTCAAACCCAATTGCCGACCCAGAGAAACAATTTCCTCAACGAGAGGCACTTCAGGTTCAGGCTCAAACCCCTCAAAGTCTCATTCTGCAACACATTCAGGCCACAGTTTTCTCCAGCCAGAGATCATGGTTCTTACAGTCACTTCTTGCCAGGCTTTGTCAACAAGTTTTAAAGCACTATAAATGTTAAAATGGTTTTTCCAGAACTCTATGAGAGTGAGGTTTGTGGCATCCGTCACTTCGACACATCTCCGGAAAAGTGCCCTTTCATAAAGTTTCTTAAAATTGGCAATAATTTTCTGGTCCATAGGCTGAAGTAGAGGAGTGGTGTTGGGAGGAAGGAACTTTATTGTAACAAAACTAAGTTCCTCCATCAATGACTCCTCCAAACCTGGAGGATGGGCAGGAGCATTGTCAAGGAGAAGCAGGGCCCCTTGAGTGGCAAACTGTTCTGCAAATATTTCTTGATGGCAGGGCACACCACCTCATTCACCCACTCCATAAAAAATTGCCTAGTTACCCATGCCATAGCATTAGCCTTCCACATCACACACATTTTGTGTTTCTACACATTATACTTTTTGAAAATCCTTGGATTGTCGGAATGATACACAAGCAAGGGTTTAATTTTCAAATCGCCACTTGCATTACCACACAACACAAGAGTAAACCGATCTTTCATAGGCTTGTGTCCGGGCAATGACTTCTCCTCCTTGGTAATGTATGTTTTCTTTGGCAATCTTTTCCAGAATAGCCATGTCTCATCACAATTAACACTTTCGGGGGGTGCGGCAAACGAGAAAAAGCTTGCCCCTTGTGCACGTGGCATTTCGGGCCATCGAGCGGCATCACTGAAAAGTGCATATTCTTTTCACTGTCCTGACCTTAATTTTCAATGTACATATTTCATTTTTGTAGCAATGTGTTCACAATAGAATGTTCTAGAAGAACATACGTATAAAATGTCACCAAAGCATGAGTTAGACCAGCACCAGATACAGAACTACAGTGGTACCTCGGATTACGAGTGTCCCCGTTTTCGGAATACGAGCAGGATTTGCTTGGAAAATTTGCCTCGGAAGGCGAGGGTTGCCACGGAAGACGAGGATGTTGATATGCGTACAGACTGACAGGCGCGTGGTGGCACGGCGATCGCACCTCAGTTTACCAGTGTCTCGCGCCCAGTGACTATCCCGCCTGAATTCTTTACAAGGATTTACAGTTTTTTGTCGGATTTTTGGCCATTTATGCATAAAAGTTGTTATTATATATCTCGCCATATGTCCCAAGAAAGTCAGTGGTAAGGTTCAACCTAAGAAAATAGTTGTTAGTAGAGGCAGTAGAGGATGTCCCTTCTTCATTAAGAAAATGTGTGAAGTATGGGAAGAACTGCAAAGTTTTCTTGAAAAAACTCGCCCAGATAAAGCTGTAGCAGGCCGTTACATTGACCTTTTAAATGACAGTGTGATGTCTTACTACAGACAGGTGTTTAAATGTAGGGAAAAACAAGTGTCTTTATACAGATAATAAGTAAGACAAGCAAGTCCTAGTGGTATGTAGGCAAAACGTGCCAGTGAGTGCACACCAGTGAAGTCCTCACTGCCTGACGTTATAATGGAAGGGGCCTCCCCGTCCATACAGTAACACCTCTCCTCCTCCCTCCTCCTCACCATCTTCCATACGCCAACAGCAGTCATCAGCAAGGGTAAGTAATAACTTGAACATAGTTTTGTATGTTTATTTAGATGAATTAGGTATAAAATTTAGTTTGAAGTGAGGTTTTTGGGTAGTCAGGAACGGATTAATTCATTTCCCTTTATTTCTTATGGGGAAATTAGCTTCAGATTACGGGTTTTCGGAATATGAGCTGTCTCCAGGAACGAATTAAACTCCTAAACCAAGGCACCCCTGTACTGTACGTCGATCACTAGCCGTGAGCGCCAAACAGCTACGAAATGTTTCTACTCTTTTCAGGGTTGTCAACTCCACACTTGTCCTACAGCGATAAATTTGGTATCACTGAGGACGCAATAAAATTCCCTACGCGGACATATGCATATAAATGTAGAATTAATGTCACAGCCCACCCGCAAGGGTGTGGGAAGTGGCGGAATTGTTACCCTTTACGGCACACCCGACGGCACATTGGCAAGACCCCTATTGAAAAGTGTGTACTCTTTTCACTGTTCTAACCGTAATTTTTGATGTATGTATTTCATTTTTGTAGCAATGTGTTCGCAATAGAATGTTCTAGAAGAACATACGTATAAAATGTTACACAAAGCATGAATTAGACCAGCACCAAATAAAGAACTACGTCGATCACTAGCCGTGAGCGCCAAACAGTGACGAAATGTTTCTACTCTTTTTCAAGGTTGTCAACTCCACACTTGTCCTACAGTGTTAAATTTGGTATCACTGAGATCACAATAAAATTCCCTACGCAGACATAGGCATATAAATGTAGAATCATGATCGCGGCCCACCTGCAAGAGTGAGGGAAGTGGCCGAAGTGTTACCCATTTCCGCACACCCGACAGCACATCGGCGAGACCCCTATTGAAAAGTGTATATTCTTTTCACTGTTCTGACCTTAATTTTTGATGTATGTATTTCATTTTTGTAGCAATGTGTTTGCAATAGAATGTTCAAGAAGAACATAAGTATAAAATGTTACACAAAGATGCGTTAGACCGGCACCAAATAAAAAACTACGTCGATTACACTCGTCGCGTCAACAATACAATGGGCTGACCACGTGAATGGATTTTATAGAAATATATTTTCTCGTGACTGGTGAGCGTGTCAGTTATCCGGACTCAGGAGAAAAATTGGTGACTCTCTCGAGCGCCACGACCCCGCGAAAGTGTTAAACCCTTGTTGTGGTAGGTATGCCTCACTCTGCACAAAATCTTTAAATTCGCCAATGAATCTTTCAGCCGCTGATTTGTCTTGAGCTGGCAGCCTCCCCATGCCTCACAACACTTTGAATGCCACTTCTTTTTCTAAATTTCTCAAACCATCCCCTGCTCGCCTTAAACTCTTTCGCTTCTGCATCACTCGTTCCAGGGGTTTTCTTTAAAAGGTCTTCATGCAATTTTCTTGCCTTTTCACAAATGATGGCCTCCGAAATGCTATCACCAGCTAACTCCTTGTTGTGTATCCAAATTAATGATACTGTTCAACATCCTCAAGTGTTTGTGTTCTATGTTTCGTGATTATTGATACGCCTTTTGCCACTTTAGCACTCATAATGTCCTTTTTCTTAGCCATTATGGTGGATATCGTTGACTGAGATTTGTTGTACTGCCTAGCTAGTTCAACAACCCGCACACCATCTTCATATTTACGAATGATCTCTTGTTTCTGCTCTATGGTCATCCTTACATGGGTTTTCATATGTTGAACCTTACCACTGACTTTCCTGGGACTCATGGTGTGATATATAATAATTACTTTTATGTTCAAAAAGCAAAAAATCACCACAAAAGCGGAATTTCTTATAGGGGCGATCGTCACTAAACGGGCAGCTGTAGTAAACTGAGGCCGGTCGGCCCGCGTGACCAGGAACCATGCGCTCGGTCGACCCGAACGTGTACCAACAAATATCGCTTGTCTAGTCTAGTCTAGTATGTCGAGTTGCATTTTTCGATCAAATTTACATCGTAACTCAAAATTATTGTAAGTCGGGACAATTGTAAGTCGAGGTGCCACTGTGTGTGGTTCCTGTTGGCACAGTTTCCCGTGCCTCAGTTTACCAGTGACTCCCGCTTAGTGACGACCGCACTTAAATTCTTTGTAAAGAATTAAATAGTTTTTCAGTTTTTTTTTTTTTTTTTTTTTTGAACATAAAAGTAATTTATATATATCACGCCATGGGTCCCAAGAAAGTCAGTGGTAAGGTTCAACCTAAGAAAACACATGTGTGGATGACTATAGAGCAAAAACAAGAGATTATTTGTAAACATGAAAATGGTACACGGGTTGTTGAACTATCTAGGCAGTACAACAAATCTATGTCAACAATATGCACTGTAATTGCTAACAAAAAAGGACATTATGAGTGCTAAAGTGGCAAAAAGGCTTATCAACAATCATGAAACAAAGAACACAAACACTTGAGGATGTTGAAAAGTTGTTGTTAATTTGGATATACAACAAGGAGTTAGTGGGTGATAGTTTTTCAGAGGCCATCATTTGTCAAAAGCAAGACTATTGCATGAAGACCTTTTTGGGAGAACCCCTGGAACAAGTGATGCAGATATGAAAGAGTTTAAGGCAATCAGGGGGATGGTTTAAGAAATTTAGAAAAAGAAGTGGCATTCTGTGTTGTGAGTTGGTAGAGGAACACAGCGAGGAACTGACCACCGAAGAAACCCTATCCCTTCATATGGAGCAGCAACAAGAGGTAGCCGAGGAAATTTCTTCAGGGGAGGAGGACGCAGTACAGAATGTCCCTTCCTCAACAATTAGGAAGTGGTGTAGACTATGGGAAGAAATACAAACTTTAGTTGAAACGACTCGCCCAGAGCAAGCTGTAGTAGGCCGTGGCACTAACCTTTTTAATGACACTGTGATGCCTCACTACAGACAAGTGCTACAACGTACGGAAAACAGGTCTCTATGGAAAGGTTTTTAGTGAGAAAAACAAGCAGTGGTATGCATACCACTTGCCTGGTCCTAGTGGTATGCCTGCATACCACAAGCAGGTCCTAGTGGTATGCAGGCAAAATGTGCCAGAGAGAGTACCCCAGAGAAGTCATCACTGCCTGATGTTATAATGGATGGGGACTCCTTCCAAATACTAGCTCCTCTGGAGGTCCTCCTCCTCACCATCTTCCATACACCAACAATAGTCATTAGTCATCAGTAAAGGTAAGCTGTAACTTGTACGTACTGGTACTATAATTCTAAGTATTTGTGTGAATTAAGTGTATGAAATCTATTTTTATGTTAAAATGTTTTGGGAGTGTGGAATGGATTAATTCAATTTACATTGTTTCTTATGGGGAAAATGCGTTTCGGGTGGCGAATTTTCGACTTACGAACCATCTCTGGGAATGGATTAAATTCGTAAACGGAGGGGCCACTGTATATATATTTTTTCAAAGTTATACATAATGAACACCATCTTTACACATAGACACAACTTGTTAGAGTGAAAAAACTAAATAAATAAAGTGAGAAACATTGACAATAAATCAGCAAAGTTATTCCCATGCAGCAACTCGCCTCATTTTTATATAAAATGCAACTTTCCAGTCCACTACAGCTAAACTACAGGAGGTAGAGACTTTTTACTTGGATTTTTGTGCTTCCTGGGTGCTAATTAACTATATCAATAGAAATCATTTTGGGGGAACAATTTATTTTCAACGCACCACGGGAATGTCATTTTAAAAGGTGAGCAGTGCAGCGGTTAGAGAGACTACCAAGTATCGTTCTGCTACTTGCCAATTAGCCACATGGACATTATTCTAGACTGCCACCAGGTGTCAACATTTACACTGTCAACCAAGTGGTAAGTAGCTATCCACCTCATAATTATCCTGGCTCATACCTGGATAACATACTTTATTGGGTGGAGATAACATATTCATTTATGTGATATGTTCATTCTGGAAATTTGTTTCCTGTGTTGTGTATCTAGATGGTGTTGTCACCTCACTAACGACTGTTTACATTGTTATTGCCAGAGTTGTAAATGATTCCATGTAATGGCTTGTTTCTTCAGGTTACAAGATGCAGCCACTCAGAAGTATCCCCCATCAACTCAGGCCTTCATCATGGAGATTAGGAAGGCACGAGATGTGGCCATGGCAGACTTGGATAAAGTGAAGAAGGACCGAGATCAACTGAGAGAAAAACTGAGGGTTCGTTTTGTTATAATTGAATAGAGTTACTGGATAAAGGAAATATTTCACATAAAGTGTCACTTTCGTATTCTACCTTTGTTGGTCTTCAGTTGTTTCTTGACAGGTTTCTTCTCCTGTAGTGGCAGTAACTGTCTCTTAAAATATGAAGCTCTGCATTTTGCAACTGATAAGTAACATTAATAGTTATATGAAGCCTTTTTCTGTGGGGAGCCCCTACGGCTCCCTGGAGCTTATCGGGCTAATGGATATTATATTAGATCGAGACATTAGCTAAGGAGTTCAGACCTACCAGGGACCAGCGCCAGAACCTGGCCCCTTCAGAGAGGTTTAAGGGAGCAATGGCCCTGGAAAACCCTCTTGTGGTTGGGGTTTTCCTTATCTACCATTGACCGGGGTTAGGCACCCAGAAAGGTAGGCATAACAAAACAAACCGCACATGGTAAAAAACTAAAACAGAAAACCGAACAGATAGGTAGAAACTCCCTACAATCACAAGGAAACGTGCAAACAAGCAAACATCACACTTTACTGCCACGCCAATCGTCCGTGCAACCCTTCTCGCCCCGAGAGGGGGAGGGGGGGACCCGGACCTCACTGCGCTGGCTGCCTAGCATCAGTTTGTAAGCTCTAGTGTCAACCGGAACATACGCTTCTCTGGCCTCAGTTTCCTAGGCGGTGTTTGCCTTTCATGGAGTTCACTGCCAAGTGTTGTGTTGTGCGGTGGCCAGGTGTTCCTCATCAGTACCAGGGCTGCATGCTCTTAGGGGCTTCCTTCTTTAAGCGCCCTGTGAGTACTGCCCCTGCGTGACAGGGTTATCTTCCCTGGGGCGTTCGGGAATCATAACCGTAGAGGTTCTTGCTGCTCGACATTTGCCTCGCACGCTCGTGCCTTGGCACCTCCCCGAGCCTTTGCTCGATGTGTTCACGGATGGGTCATCTCTCAGCTGGGGCTTTGTGACCAGTGCTCACCAGGTTGGCCGGGGGATGGTGGAGTCTGTCCGTCCGTCGGGCTCACAGCACGGTTTGGGAGTTCGTGGCTGTCTGGTTTGTTCTTTAGAGGGTTCAGGTCATTCGGTTCTCTACCATCCAGCTCTATTCGAACTGATTTCCGGTGGTTCATTGCCGGAACTACAGGGTTTCTCTTAGGTCTTTGACCTTTGGGGTTGGTTCCTTTGAGTGGCTCGTTTGCTAGATTCTTGGAGTTTGCTAGCTTTGTGGTTCGTTTCCGGGGTGTGTCCTGTATCCTGGTGGACAGCCTGTCTCGGTTCATTCCTCTGTTCGCGGATTGGCCAGTCGTCGTTGACTCGTTTCATTGGATCTGTCAGACGTATGGCTATGGACATCTTTGCGTCGGCGTGGTCTCGGCGTCTCCTATTCTATGTGGGGCCCTTACCCGCTTGCGAGGCGTTCATGGTGGATGCCTTTCGGCTTGACTGGTTGAGGTGGGGGTACCTGTTCCTCTTCTCCTGGTCCAGATGTTGCTTCAGGTTCAGGCTTGGTTGGAGTCCATTCCCGAGGAAAATAGTCTTTGTGGTTCCTTGGTGATCAGCCCAGCTTTATTTTCAGACACTGCTTGATAGGTGTCCGAACCCGGGGCATTTTCCTGCGGCTCCGCCTCTTTCGGCAAGTCAGACTGGTCCTGTACGTGACTGGTTCGGCTTTCTCCTCGGCTCTTTGGGCTATTGATGATTGGTTGGTTCGGCCGTGGGTGCGTCATGTGTTGTCCGTTTGCGGCTCTTTGCCGTTACCTGCGTACCGTGACTGGGGATGCACTTTGGGTTGATCCGGTTCCCCTCGTTCCCTGTTTCTGGACTCAGGTCTCCCAGGTCGTCCGCAGAGTTTTTAAGTCTACCAGCCTGCGGTCTATCCCTGTGCCCGTGCTGTTCGGACGTTTGCAGCTTTCGCTGCCATGTTGGTGACGTCTAGGGCTCATTTTGGGCACGAGGATTTGGGGGTCGCACAGGTTCCTAGCGGCCCATTCTTTGTGCGCGTGTCTGCTCCTGTGCATTCTTGTGTTGCCTTGGTTTGCAGGTTGCAGCCTGTTGTCTCGGGTTCGCGTTGCAGAGTTTGTGGCGGCTGCCTCCCGGGTCAGCCCTTTCATTTCCTTCTCTTTGGATATGAAGCTCCAGTGAGCTGTAGGAGCTCCCCACAGAAAACCAGCGTTGAATGTAATGAAACGCCATTTTCTGGGTGAGCCCCGGAGGCTCCCTGGCAACCCTACCTCCCACTGGTCAGCGTTTTTTCATGTTGGTTGAAGCTTAGCTTCCGAACTGATGCTAGGCAGCCGGTGCGGTGAGGTCCGGGCCCCCTCCCCTCCCCCTCTCAGGGCGGGGAGGGCTGCACGGACGATCAGCGCGGCAGTAAAGTGTGATGTTTGCTTGTTTGCTTGTTTACTTGGGATTGCAGGGAGTTTCTACCTCTCTATTCGTTTTTTTGTTTTAATTTTTACCATGTGGGGTTTGTTTTGTTATGCCTACCTAGGGTGCCTAAACCCGGTCAATGGCAGATAAGGAAAACCCCAACCACAAGAGGGTTTTCCAGGGCCATTGCTCCTTGAAACCTCTCTGAAGGGGCCAGGTTCTGGCGCTGGTCCCTGGTAAGTCTGAATTCCTTAGCTAATGTCCCGGTCTAATATAACATACATTAGCCCGATAAGCTCCAGGGAGCCTCCGGGGCTCACCCAGAAAATGGCGTTTCATTACATTCAACGCTGGTTTTATGAAGGATGTATATGAATGAATAATTATAATAAGATAAAAACCCACACTTATGTATTTGTGAAATTTATGTAAAGATTTATACCAAGTCTTTCACACACTCCTGAGTGCTTTGTCAAGGTCTGAGTGTGTAGTTAGGACGAGACTTGACAAAGCACTCGGGAGAGTGTGAAAGACTTGTATATCTATATATATCTTTCACAAATACCTAAGTGTGGGTTTTTATCCTGTTATGTGAGAAGACATTGCTATTACTTAATATTTATAATCATACTAGAGTTAAATAATATTGAATTAAATGTTCAATGTTTAATGTGTTAATAAAGTGCAGTAATATGATGAACATAGTTTTGTCTATTTGTGAGTTGTAATATTCTTATGAATTAATATTACAGTATTAATGTTACAGTATTAACCCTTTAACTGCGCAATGCGCCTGCAGGCCCATGTCTGGGGTGTGCTATGCACCTCTGGGTATTTGTATTTTTCACTTTCCATTCAAAACTCCCGCGGCTACATGGGGTTCACATCAGCTTCTTCAGGGCTCTTGTAAACTGACGCCATCTTTAAACAAAATCGTGGTCCACATTCCTGTGTGTGAGAGCCTCAGTAGTGAGTGAGCAACCAAGACCGGCGCACGCAGCATGAGCTCACAGCACTGCTGTTCAACTTGTGATCACTGCATCGCCTATTAATGTCAAAATATATATATATAACTTGTATTATTTAGCCATGATAGTATTGCAGAAGAGTCTGAGTATGATAATGACTGAGTACAATGTTCAAATATTAGTGATTCAATGCTGTTCACGATGTTCACAACGCTAGCCACAGCACCACAGTATTATTTCGTCCATCTAGGAATCTTCAAAGGACTTCGTAGGTTCCTTTACAAAATAAACTTGTGGTTAATTATGCCTTTACAGGATTTAGTGAGCAATATTGTGATAACAGCAGGATTGTGGTGATAATAAGCACTGTGCATAGTATTGTGGGAGGAGTAATTGTGGTGAGGGGAGTAAGGGAGAGAATCAAGGTAGTCTCACTGTGTGGCAGCCTCTGTACTTGTTAAGCCCCACTTCAATTTTGGATATCAGTTTTGATTGTCATCCTATAGAGAGGACATAAATTTACTTGAATGGATACATAGAAAGGTGATAATGTTAGTCCCATGAATATGAAACCTGAAGAGAGATTAGGAAAGCCTAATTTACATGATCTAGAAATATAAAGAGTTGGGGGTGATACAATTAAGTTATACAGATGAATGTTTGGTTTACAATAAAGGAGATGTTAATACTGTATATCAACACAAAATTGAAACATGAAACAATGGATATAAAATGGATGAGTTTAGATTCGGATAAATATTAGTTTGGGAATAAAGCTAATTAATCATGAACAAATAACCGGGCAATATAATAGACACAGGACAGCTGGATTGTTTCATGCAAAGGTTAGACATATGTACAGTATATGATTGGTGCCTTGTGTGAACCATATGGACTATTAGTTACATTGCCGACTGAAGTGTCGACTCAGAAAATTGCATTTCATGCTCATAACTCCAATTTTTGTAATGCAATAGGAAGCAACATCCCACCAAATTAGAGAGAAAGCAACTTTAGAAGAGGAAGCATCTCACCTTCGCCGTCAAACAGAAGAAGGAGGGAGGACAGTGACAGATCTGCAGCAACGTTTACACTCTCAAGCTGCTCTTATTGCATCTTTACAAGATCAGGTGCAAAATTTGCAAGATGCGCTTCAGCAAGCTCATGATGAGTTAGGTCTACGGGGCAAGCAGTCTGATGAAATTAAGTAAGTATAAGGCTTACAATGTTTTGTGTGTACTAAGCAGTTTCTTCTTTCAAGGAAGAAAGGACCCTGGCCTTGCCTTTCAGCCATTGGTTGTCCTTTGTAATGGCTCCCTGCCTTCCTTCTTCTCATATTTACTCTTGAAACTGTTGGCCTCAATTATCTCCACTCTTAGGTCATTCACTTACTACTGTTACACTGAAGAAGTGCCTCCTTACATCTCTGTGGCTCATTTGTGTTTCTAGTTTCCACCTATGTCTCATGTCTTTTGACTGAATTGGTTGAGGTGGGGGGGGGGGGGTGCATTTACCTCTATTTTCTAGGGGGGGGCTAGATGCTACAGTTCCCCAGAGCTATCCAGCTGATATGGGTATCCCTAACTTTGGCATCAGTCGATGTGAGTGGAGTTCCAGTCCTACCAGGGACAATGAGCGAAAACCTGGTTCTCTCAGAGAGGCACGAGGAGGAATGCCCCATAAAATGCACATGTGATTTTGGAGCATTCTATATCTGCCATCGACTGGGACAGGCACCCAGAAAGGTAAGTGTCACAAAACAAACCCCTATTCTGACAAACGACAATGACAATGTACAATGACAAACCCCTTTGTCATTGTACTTCGCTTCCTGTTAGGGTGGTGGTGTCCTTTCTCTCTTGGTTGTTCCAGGACCGTCTCCTTATGCCTAAGACTGTTGCCTTGTATTGTGCGGCGCTGGCTGAGCCGCTTCAGGTTTTGATGTCATGTCTGCTTTGTTTCGCAAGCTGTTTCAGGCGTTGTTTCACCTCCGGCCTGCTCATGTGCCGCCTGAGCCGTCCTGGTTTTTGGACAGAATGCTCTCTTTTCTTTCTTCTCTTCGTTTTGTTGTGGCCCCTTCGGTTTCAGATTGTTTTTCGAAGGCTCTTTTCCTGTTGGCATTGGCCTCTGGGGGTGAGCTTCATGCTCTCCTCCGGGGCAGAGGTTTCTGCTCCTTCGGTCGGGGTGATCGGTTTGTTCGTCTGCAGCCTTCTCCTTCTCTTCTGGCGAAGAATGAGACTGCTGCTTCTGGAGGGGGTCCCTGGGTTGTTGATGCTTGGTTGGTTAGGCTGAGGGTGCATCATGTTTTGTGTCCAGTTGCGGCACTCCACCAGTATTTGCGCGCCATGACTTCTGTGTCCGTGGATGCGCTTCGGGTTGATCCGGTTTCCCCTTCTTCCCTGTTCGAGGATGCGGGTCTCCCAGGTCGTCCGCAGGGTTATTAAGGCTAGCCAGCCTGCGGTCTATCCCTGTGCCCATGACGTGCGCAAGTTCGCGGCTCATCCCGCAGTCTTTGGCAATATGTCTTGGCATTCAGGCGCGGGAATTTTGGCGGTGGAACAGGGTCCTGACTGCTCGTTACCTTGTAAACGTTCCTGGGCCCAGTCGGGCCTGTGTCGCTTTGAGTCGGCGGATGCAGCCAGTTGTCTCGACTTCAGGTTGAGGAGTGAACAGCAACCACCTCCCGGGTAAGTCCCTATTTCTTTATGAAACTGTAGGAAAACCTACGGCTAGAGCCTACTAGAGCCCCCCAGAAAACCAGTGTCGAATGTTATGAAACGCCATTTTCTGGGTGAATCCCGGAGGCTCCCTGGCATCCCTCCCTCCCTCCGGTCGGCATTTTTTTCGCGTATTTTGACATCCAGCCTCAGAACTGAGGTGTGGATTGCCGGTGCTGTGGGTCTGGGGCTACACCTTCCCCCTCCCTGGGAGAGGGGAGCTGCGTAGACAGCGGCGCGACGACGGGTGACATCATACTAATTTTTCAAAGTAGTGCCCTCATATGAGGTTAGTATGGGTGCACGTGAAGGTGAACTACTACATTGACGCTACTTTCAAAAATAGAATATTTACACTAATCATACTCCTATGTATTTTGTTGTATTCTTAAAAATGTTTATCCGTCTTGCAGAAAGCTTCTTGAGAGGAAGGTAGGGGAGATGGGAAATGCTGAACACCAGCTTGAGTTTCGTCTGAATCAGTTGTCTGAAGCCCAAACTAGAGTGAAGGAGCTAGAGTTTGAGTTGTCACGAGTAAATGAAGAGCTTGCAGATGCGAGACTGGAGGGCACAACCATGAGGACAAGTGTTAGCCGCTTAGATCATGATAAGGATCGACTCAGTGTAAGTTTATTTTCTTTATTTTCTTATTTTATTTCTCCTTGTGGCTATGTACTGATATAGTGCTAGATTACAAGGTGCCATCAGTCATCAGATCACAGTCACATTTCTTATTGGCCTATTGGGGACCACGTGCCAGAACCTGGCCCCCTCAAAGAGGCGCAGGGCCCCCCTCTGTAATTTTTTTTATATAAATTTGTTCATGTCAGCCACCACCAAGGGAAGGAACCCAGAAAGTCAGCAAAACAAAGCAGATCACTGCTTGGTTAAAAGTCAGACCTCAACCTCAAAACAGTCAAAAGAACTCCCACAGCAATGCAAACAATTGATCAAAAATTGTTGAAACTAGTGCAAGCTAGTTCACTCTTTCCCCCTTGTTTGGGGAAAGAAGGAAGGCAGACCAGGACAGCCGGCTGCTCCACCACTAGTTCTTATACTGATGTACTTGTGCCTGGTTTCCAAATCAGTTCACCCTGGCTCTGGTCTCCTATTGTCAACTAAGTGATGTTTTGCCTTTGACACCTTTACTGTGCATGTTTGTGCAGTGTGAGCAAGAAGTTTAGTGTACTTGGAGCTGTATGTGCTCAGGGTTTATTTCCTTGTGCGCTCCTTGCGCTGTAAGGGTTCTCTTCCCTGGAGTGTTCGGGGTTCACTCCCTTAAGGGGTTTCCTCACTTGTGATGGCCTTCGCCCATCAGATAAAGCCAGTTTTCTGGCACTGTCTGTCTATCGGCAAGTAAGGAGTGAATTTTGGCTAGTGGGCGCACTGTGGTTTGTGCAACCTAGCCAGTGTACCAAGGAAGTTCCTCCAGCTTATATCCCTGGTTAGGTTTACGATTCTTCCTGGTATGCCCATGCTCCTCACTCTGGTGCTTGAGAGTTGCTTTATTTTCTGTGGGGAGCCCCTTTGGTTCCGTGGAACTATAGGACTGATAAGCGTTATATTAGTCTGGGGCTTCAGTCAGTGGAGTCCTGCCTACCGGGGACCAGAGCCGGAACCTTAATCCCCCCTCAGAGAGGCACAGGGATCAACGGCTTAAAGAGACACCCCCCCCCCCTCGTATTTGGAGTATTCCTAGTCCGCCATCAACTGGGGTTAGGCACCCAGAAAGGTAGGCATCTCAAAACAAACCCCACATGTTTGTTTTATAAGTGATTTATCAAGAAAGTACTCTTAACAATCAGACCCGTTAAACTGTATTGCTTTTGTTTTCTCAGAATGAACTAGATGCAAAAATTGAACACCTGGCAAATCTGAGAGAAGAATTGCGTAAGAAAGAAGCATTGATAGCCAAACTCGAGGGCAACATAACGAAGCTGGAAGGTAAACTTGAGTAAGTACCCAGTTTGTGTACAGTAATAAATATTTTTGGTGTGAGCTTCTCACTCACCCAGGGAGTGAAGCCAAACACTTACCACCAAGTTGTCATCACATCTACAGTATACACCGGAACATGCAGCTAGGTAGTGTGCCAGATAAGATAACACTACCAGGTTGTCATCACATCTACAGTATACACCGGAACATGCAGCTAGGTAGTGTGCCAGATAAGATAACACTACCAGGTTGTCATCACATCTACAGTATACACTGGAACATGCAGCTAGGTTGTGTGCCAGATAAGATAACACTACCAGGTTGTCATCACATCTACAGTATACACTGGAACATGCAGCTAGGTAGTCTAATCTATACGAAGATGCTACCACAGGGGTGGTAAACACATCAACAGATAATTGTTTCAAAGGATACTCAGAACAAGCTATAATAAAAGGAGATTTTCTTGGTATATTAGATATTAGAGATTACAGTATTGAGGACATGCTAAAGAAGCATGAAGAAGAAATAATTGAATTAGAAGAAGAAAATGGATCTCTTGGAAATGAGTTTCGCAATTTAACCCTTGAGCTGCGCAAAACGTCATATGACGTGGGACATTTAGCTCAGTTTTTTAAATTTGCTGAAACTCTTTCAGCAAAAAAATTTGTGCATAATCTACTAGGCAAATGCTCCAACTTTGTCTAAATGATACCAATGTAACTTGAAAAACAATATAATAGAAAATAATTATAAAATTTAATATTGAAAACTTCATATTTTGAAATCAGCTGCAAAAATATAAAATATCACCAAATGTTCATTTGGTGTTATTATGCTCTCAGAATAGCATATGATCTTCATTGTCACATATTTGGAATATAGGTTTTCAGTATAATTTACTGTAAAAAAATTTGTCAATACAGTATGGTATTTGGAATATGCGCAAATTTAGACAACAAAAATTTATAACTCCAAATGTTTATGATTTATGAAAAATCAATTCTATAGGGATTGTACAACAGACAGCTGTGCACACTATATGTAAAAATGGTGAGAATTTTTACACTACACACTACACTACACACTTATTTTTACACAGAAACTAGATTTTTGGATACTGAAGTAAGTTGAAATTCTAAATGACAAATGGCGTTTCATTACATTCAACGCTGGTTTTTTAGGTCCAAATAGATGCAGTCAACCCAACCATCTCTTTTCTGTAAAATCTCTGTGGCTTGATCATTGAAACTCAGTAAATTCGATACACAGGATCTTCCAGGTCGAAAACCATACTGTCTGTTTGATATTATATCATTACTCTCTAGGTGTTCTACCCATATAGTATTTATTATTTTTTCCAATATTTTGACTATTACACTTGTCAATGATACAGGTCTATAAATGAGGGGGGTCTTCCCTGCTGCCACTTTTGTAGATTGGAACTATGTTCGCCTTTTTCCACATATCTGCTACGACTCCTCTACACAGGGATGTCTGAAAAATCAGTTGAAGTGGAATGCTGAGCTCAGGTGCACATTCTCTCAGAACCCATGGTGAAACTCCATCTGGGCCAACTGCTTTGTACTTAGCTCCTGGAGCATTTGTTTCACTTCGTCTCTAGACACCTCTATGTGCTCTATGTTGTGCTCTGGAATTCTTATTGTGTGTGGCTCTTTGAAGATCTCATTTTGTACAAACACACTTTGGAACTTTTCGTTTAATGTTTCACACATTTCCTTTTCATTTTCCGTGTATCTGTCCCCCATTTTTAACCTCGGAATATTATCCTTTACCTGCAGCTTGCTTGCAATGAATTTGGCCTGGATCTGATTTACATTTCACTACTATACGTTCTCAAAGTTCCTCTCTGCCTCTCTCCTTACTGACATGCAGTTGTTTCTTAAATCTTTGTATCGCTGGTATGTTTGGGGGTTTGGTCTCTTTCTGTAATGATTCCATGCTTGTGTCTTTTGATCTCTGGCCCTCTCACAATTTCTGTTGAACCAACCCTGTTTCCTAGGTCTGCATGTCTGTTTTGGTATGAGTGTTTGTGTGCCTTCAGTGTATATTTTGCAAAATTTTGCATACATCTCATTTCCTTCCTTGCCTAGCAACAAGTCTGTCCAATTATACACATGAAAAAAATGTCTAAGTTCCCTATTGCGTCCTATCTTGAAATCGAGTTTAACAACTGTTTCACTGTCCCCATTCTCTACTAGAATAAATTGCATAGCGTATTTAATGTCCAAGAGGACATGATCACTCTTTCCCAAGGAAGGATGGTACTGGATGTCAAATACCTCCTCTTCTTTCCTGGTGAATACTAGATCCAGTACTGATGGAACATCCCCTTCCCTCATTCCTGTGGCCTGCTTGACATGTTGCTACATGAATGTCTTCAAGATAAGGTTTACAAATCTGCCTGTCCAAATGCCCTCTGTTCTTGCCTCGTAGGCCTCTCAGTCTATTGCCTTAACCCTTCAATTGCGCATCGCATCATATGATGCTTTGCCCAACTTGCAGTAAATTGCGCATCGCATCATATGATGCGCGGGCATACCGAGCACGATTTGAAAGGCCCGCGGGGTAGAGGGGATCCCCATACACTGGCCAGGGGCTATAGTAAACAGCCGCCATTTTGAAAAAAATTCCAGCTCACACTACCATCGCTTGGGAGGCCTCAGTTACCCAGCAGCCACCATGTCGAGCGCACGGCCGAACGTTTCCCGGGCACGCCCCACGCAATCACTCACCCAAGAGCAAATAACCAGTGAATTATTTTCCGATGGTGAGGAAAGTGACTTTGATGACTCTGATATTGATAAAGACTACACTCAATTGACCGATGTTGATAGCACGGACAGTGAATATGAGATACAGCCGCCTCCCATGGCGAGGCCTATACGCTCACCCATGCCGCCTCGCCCAGTGTCTACCCCCAATTCTCCCTCGGCCACACAGTTCCTGTGATTATTTAGAGTCTGAGGATATTTTCGGTGACGAGTCAGAGGAAAGTGACTCTTTTTCTGGTTTTAGTGAAGTGGAATCAGAACATTGTGTTACCGAGCCTGGTGCCAGTACCAGTCGCGCCAGCAGCATCTCGCCCAGCCAAGCGCCACCGCATGGAACAACATGTGGCACCAAGAGCCTCATGTTTACGTGCCCCTACCTCACGTGCACGTAGCGGCCGTACTGTGTGTAGACGGGCTTCAGCTCCTGGTCCATGGGGTGCATCGCTTCCTCGCCGTAGTGCTCCTGCTGCGTCCCCTGCGTCTCGCAGGACACCAGGTGTACTAGTGTGGAGTGATGGTGCTGGTTTTATTCCCTGAATTCCTGCATTTGACAATAAAGACGTTGGGATTACAGATCTTTTCCCTGATAATGGTGATGATATGAGTGAATGTGATTATTTTACCACATTCCATGATGAGCCGCTCATGGAATATATTGTACACCAAACGAACCTTCATGCGGCTCATCTCATTAGAAAAGAGATAACAGAATTTTCACGCTTGCAACGTTGGAAAAACACCAATAAAGGTGAAATGTATGTGTTTCTTGCAATATGTATGTTGATGAAACACTGTGTCAAACACGCTCTCACAGATTACTAGAGCAAAGATCTGACTATTCCAACACCTTTCTTTGGGAAATATATGTCCCGAGACAGATTTCAGATACTCTTTTTCTTCTGGGAGCCACTTAGTAGCATGTTTTTGCACCTTTTCCAGTTTGTTGATGTGCTTCTTAAGATATGGGCACCACACAACAGCTGCATATTCTAGCTTTGGCCTAACAAAAGTCATGAACAATTTCTTTAGTGTATCGCCATCCATGTATTTAAATGCAATTCTGAAGTTAGAAAGCATAGCATAGGCTCCTTGCACAATATTCTTTATGTGGTCCTCAGGTGATAGTTTTCTATCTAGAACCACCCCTAGATCTCTTTCTTTATCAGAATTCTTTAAAGATTTCTCACATAATGTATAGGTTGTGTGGGGTCTATGTTCTCCTATTCCACATTCCATAACATGACATTTATTAACATTAAATTCCATTTGCCAAGTGGTGCTCCATCTACTTATTTTGTCCAGGTCTTCTTGAAGGGCATGACAATCATCTAAATTTCTTATCCTTCCTATTATCTTAGCATCATCAGCAAACATGTTCATATAATTCTGTATACCAACTGGTAGATCATTTATGTACACAATAAACATCACTGGTGCAAGAACTGAGCCCTGTGGTACTCCACTTGTGACATTTCTTCATTCCGATACATTGCCTCTGATTACTGCCCTCATTTTTCTATCAGTCAGAAAATTTTTCATCCATGATAGAAGCTTACCTGTCACCCCTCCAATATTTTCCAGTTTCCAGAACAACCTCTTATGTGGAACTCTGTCGAAAGCCTTTTTTAGGTCCAGATAGATGCAGTCAACCCAACCATCTCTTTCCTGTAATATCTCTGTGGCTCGATCATAGAAACTGAGTAAATTCAATACACAGGATCTTCCAGATCGAGAACCATACTGTCTGTCTGATATTATATCATTTCTCTCTAGGTGTTCTACCCATTTAGTTTTGATTAGTTTTTCCAATACTTTCACTATTACACTTGTCAATGATACAGGTCTATAATTGAGGGGGTCTTCCCTGCTGCCACTTTTGTAGATTGGAACTATGTTAGCCTGTTTCCACACGTCTGCTACGATTCCTGTACACAGGGATGCCTGAAAGATCAGGTGAAGTGGAATGCTGAGCTCAGATGCACATTCTCTCAGAACCCATGGTGAAATGCCATCTGGGCCAGCTGCTTTGTTCTTACCGAGCTCCTTGAGCATTTTTTCCACTTCGTCTCTAGTCACCTCTATGTGCTCTATGTTGTTCTCTGGAATTCTTATTGTATCTGGTTCCCTAAAGATTTCATTTTGTACAAACACACTTTGGAACTTTTCGTTTAGTGTTTCACACATTTCCTTTTCATCTTCCGTGAATCTATTTCCCATTTTCAACCTCTGAATATTATCCTTTACCTGCAATTTGTTGTTTATGAATTTATAGAATAGACCTGGTTCTGTTTTACATTTGTCTGCAATCCCTTTTTCAAAATTTCTTTCTGCCTCTCTCCTCACTGCCATGTAGTTGTTTCTCGCATCTTTGTATCGCTGGTTTGTTTGGGGGTTCGGCCTCTTCCTGTATTGATTCCATTTTTGTGTCTTTTGGTCTCTAGCCCTATCGCAATTTCTATTGAACCAATCCTGTTTCCTAGTTCTGCATCTCTGTTTTGGTATAAATTTTTTTGTGCCTTTATCATATATTTCACAAAACTTGACATACATCTCATTCACTTCCTTGCCTAGCATCAAGTCTGTCCAATTATACTCAGTAAAAAAATTTCTACGGTCACCATAGTGTCCTCTCCTGAAGTCTGGTTTTTCAACTGCTTCAACCTCCTTATTTTCTTCCAGCTTATAACGCATTGCATACTTTATTCCCAAAAAGACATGGTCACTTTTACCCAAGGGAGGAAGGTACTGAATGTCAAATATCTCTTCCTCCTTCCTGGTAAATATCAAATCTAGCATGTGTGTGTGTGTGTGGGGTGGGGGGGGGGATTAGTTAGTAGTTAGTAACAGTTGATTGATTGACAGTTGAGAGGTGGGCCGAAAAAACAGAGCTCAACCCCCGCAAGCACATCTAGGTGAATACATATGTATGTATGAATGCTCCAAGAGCCAATGCTCGATCCTGCAGGCACAAATGGGTGAGTACATACATACATGTATACTTTGCAAACATGCTTCCTGTCCTTCATAAAACACAGTATTATTATTAAATTATTATATTTGTGTTGAGGTTAAATCAAAATATTAGCATATTCCTGTGATGGGATGATCACCCATTTAGAGTGCAAACAGAGGTGGTAGCTTCATTTCAAGACCTTGGTGGTGCCAACTTACAGCCCCTGGACGGATACTAGTCTGTTGTCTGCCAATTGGTGAACATATGGAATGTAATCTAATTGATATCACCATTTGTTCTGTTGTCTAGGAACTTCAATGATGAATGTATAGTAAATAAACAGTTTATGTGATTTGATTATCAATGCATTAAGTTGTATTTGTACTTACTGCATTGATAATCAGATCTTATAATGTATTTGATTTATTGATTAAAATACATAATATAGATGTATTTGTATCATAGTTTAATTTCTTCATAAATAAAATTGAAGGATCTATTAGATTTTCCAATTTTTAATCATATACTGTACCACACTTTGACAGTCATTAGACAAAAACATACTTTTTATTTTAAAAATATAAACCAGATGCAAAGCATTTTTGGACATTGCACTTGGTACATAATTTTGTAACATAAAAATGTTGTTTTGCAGCCAGTGCATTGCTGGCTCGATGATAAAGCACATACACATGGTGGGAAAGTTTTATCACAGATGAGGGCCAGTGGCCCTAGTGGCGGTAATGCCCTATTGGAAGGAGTTCCCCATCTCTTCCTCTATTACTATACAAGGAAACAGTTTGAGAACCCTCTATTATATGGCAGAGGCTACAGAACCCCACCAGGGTGTCAGGGATCTCTCGCCATCAGTCCGTCCAGTGTAGTAAGTGTTACTGGACTTTTGGGAATTCCTGAAGTGTGTTTCATCAAAGAAGCTCCATGTTTCTGTGTCTGCCATGGAGCGACCAGACCGACCTAGGGAGTATTCAATGTTTTTGTCGTCTGTTTCTTCCATGGCATCCATGGCTCCCAAGGAGAAAATGTTGGATTGCATGGGCCGATCATCTAGCTGTCGTTCACTTCTATGGATGTTGTCTGATGCTATTTTGAGTTGTGACTTCTGTTCTGGGTCTTGTAAATTTGAGGCATTTGAAGTGTCAATAGCTAAAGTGTCATTTAGATCACTTAAAGCATAGATACTGTTATCACGGGATGCAGTTACACTGTTACTCTCTTGATGATGTTGATGTGTGCTTTCTCTTGATGAAACATCCTTGATAATGAAAGGGGTATCTGGGAAGATTGAAAAAGTGAGTGATGTACAGATAGGCATTACTGGACGCCACCTCTTCACACCCAATACCAGCCCTGCACCACAGGGGCCTCTTGTCTCCAAGCGGTAACAGTGACCATCGTGCCACATGATAAAACCCTTTCGCAAATCACATGTACAAATGACACTGCTTATAGCCTTATCATAGGAGAGTATTTGTGTGTGTTGGCATGGTCCACGGCTTCCTAACTCATAGCATTGCTCATCTGGAGCCCAGTAGCCTACTAGCTCAGATGTGCATCCACAGGTGCCACGTAGTGGAGATTCTTCATCATAAATGAAGAGCTGGCCTTCAGGACATGGTCCACGCCATCCAAGTTTGAAACATGAATCTGTTGCAGGGTGATAGCGCTGAGTCCCAGTACAAGGGTATAATTGGCATTCTCCAACTGCGCTTGTTGTTTCATTAGTAACTGGCATGAAGACGTGACCTTTTTCACAAGGTCCTTTTGAGTAAAGTCTGTAACAGTAACCAGAAAGAGGCCAGAGGGCATGATCTTTGCGGCATTGGCACCGGGTGGCCATAGCATTTGGTTCAAAGGTGAAAACTTGGCCAGGCTGGCAAGGGCCTTGTTGGTTCAATTCATAACATCCATCACTCTCATTATGGTAGTTAGTGATAATGGAGGAACTGCAGCTGCACTCAGTGGCTCCTTTTGTGGCATTGTAAAGAAAGATGCTACCCTCTAGACACGGCCCACGTTTGAATAGCTCAAAGCACAGGCTAGTGAGTGACCAAAAATTACTGAACATCAGATTTCGCTCACACCCACATTCTGGAAACCCTGGAAGTAGACAGTGTATAGTTACTGAAAATGATGGAAATTATATTATACTCTGGTATTTCCTCTATAGAGAGGGAACACCATCTGGTTGATAGATAACAATGGATCTTATAGGTTGTCTACTTTCTTTAATAAAGTTAAAGTATTATTATGCATGGATTATTCTAATACAATAAATGAAGACAAATATATTAATGTATTGTAATATTTCCATATGTTGTAAGCCTTGATATGCATTATTTAAGATTACAGTACACATGAGCTTTGTGCTTCATACCTGTGTTTGGGTTGACATATATAAGGTATCCTTTGAGACAGGGGCCACGGGTGTGGTATTCATAGCAAGTGTTGGTGCGGGGCCAGTACACACGTCGTGGAGGACATTTTACAAAGTCATAACACTTCCCCTCCATTATGTTCTTGTCAGAGTCCAGGTACTGCCTGTGTGGGAGGAGTTAACATCACTGAAATATGATATTAAACTTTTCTTTTAAGTTTCAGAGAATTTGCAACAATGTTCTCAGCTATGAAAGTATAGTGGTGGCATTTGTGACTAAATATGATCAATATGATTACGAGTGAGAACAATAAAGTTTTATTTAGGGTTAAAAGAAAATTTGATGATTGGAATAGAGTAGGCTGTCATGAGACTGACATGATGGGTATAAATGGTGTGTCTGGAGTACAGTGAGTGACAATAACTAAATTTAAAGATTTATGCATTGAATGAAATTTATGAACAGATTACTAACACATTTTATATTCGATAGCTTGAGCTACCTCATCCCTTTGTGTGTATTTTACCTCAATAAACTTATTTCAATTTCAATTTCAACTAACACATTTTAAGCATACACAAGTATACAAAGTGTTACTTGGCAATGATTAAAAGGTACTAAGATAATATGGGGATGGGACACAAAAATGAAATTGAATGTTGCTAAGTGAATGTAAAAGGTTTTGTTAAAAATATTAAGGGCATAGTCAGGCATAAACATAACACCCTATAGTTATACTATACAAACAGTTGAAACATTAGAAACAAAAGGGCACATAATATTGTGTAAGGGCACGAGCTTGTAAGCTGTGCCCTAGCGTACAAACTTACGAAATCCGTCTTTACTTTCTTCCTTATAGTATAGATATGTTACTTTAAAACAGGAATGTAGAACCAATATGCTTTTGTAAACACTGTACACACGAGTAACCACATAGGGCCAGTACCATATTTTTGCATAGGCGAGACATAACAATCAAAATGGGTGCATTACATTTATTAAAACACATGAAAAGAGATAATACACTAACAAGGAATAATTTCTCGCTCGCCAGATTAACGATTAGATTTAGTCACTCAGATTCAGTGGAGGTCAATAACCTCACACAGTGAGGTGGATACCTGACAAACAAACCAGTTCGAAGATCGAACCATCAACGTGACGTACCGGTCCGATCTGCTGGAAGAGGCGGAGCTGCGGAAAAATCTCCGGGTTCTGACACTGAGCAAGCAGCGCCTGAAACCACCGTTGGGCCGGCCACCAAGGGGCCAAGAGGACAACTCTTCCCTGGTAAGTCTTCAAGCGGGGTCAGGATCTGGAGCAACTGCTGAACTGGGGAAAATAGGTACAGGACCCCTACCTTGATCAGTCCTGCCAAAAGGCGTCGACCCCAACGGCCTCGCAGTAGGGAAAGGGCGCCACATACAGGGAAAGGCGCCGCGACCACGCCGATGCAAAAAGATCAACCTCGGCGCATCCGAACGTCTGGCAAGCCAATGGAAGGAGTCGGCGTCGACCGTCCATTCCGTGGAGAAGGGAACGAACAAGCACCGTCTGCCGACACACGAGCCGGGAAGCATAAAACAGAGCAACCGCATCCCACAAGATCGGCGCGAAAAGCTTCAGCAAGGCAACCTACGAGCGAACCGCCGAGGCCAAGGCGCCAAACCCAGGAACAGCCCCAAGCGCTCCCGCATCCTCCATGAGTCAGTCAGAAGACAGCTCCAGGAGGGAAAAGAAGCGCAAGGCCGCAACCAAAAGGCTCCGAGCGCGGAAATCTTCCGCCACCTGAGCCGCCGAAAGGGAGGGAACCTGCACATGGAGCTGAACGACACCAACATCCCGGGAAAGGGCAGGAGCAAACAAGCACTCATTGAGGTGCTCAAGGTCGTCCCCCCCCCCCCCCAGCGTGACGACGGGTGACGTCATACTAGTTTGCTGGTTTTTGTTTGGGGAGTTCTATCCACTCGTTCGGCTATTGGTAGCAATTTTCTCCAGAATAGGGTTTTTAGGGGGACGCCTACATTTGCTCACTCAGTACCGAAGCTCTCACATCAGGGAATGTTACCCATGGTTTTTTTTAAATGGCATCTGTTTACTAGAGCCCTGAGGAAGCTGATGTGAACCCTGTATAGCTGTGGGACATTTAAATTGTGAGCAGCACCCCTCAATTGTATTTATATGGTGTGCTCAGTTCAGCAACATTTACTAAATGCAGCACGGGAGTTAAGCATTGGTTAGGTTACGTTACGTGTTTAGGTTTTGTTGGTGATTATTTGTATTTGTAATACGTGGGTGAAGCATTTACTGCGTTGTGGTTTTAACGAAAGTCGTCAGCAAAGCAGTTGTTCCAGAAGTGTTCGGATGTCATGAGTTGTGAGTTGTGTGTAAACTGTTTTTCATTCATAAACAGCGTCGGTTTGGCGGGTGGATGGAATACACTTTGGCCTTAGTTTATGAGGATGGGCTGTATGTTGTTATCACGTCACCTGTTGTTTCTTCTAGTAGAGCACTGAATCATAGCATACTGTATAAATTGCTTAAATAAAATTATAATGACCCAAAATGGCTGAGTAAGGAACTAAAGTATCTTACCAGAAATAAAAAACTACAGTATATATAAACATATTAAAATGGGGAAGAGACCAAAGCCGTGAATTCCACCGAAAGAACTCGCCCTAACAATGTAAACAAACAATCGAATTCTCTTGAAACTCCTGCAAGCTAGTTTGCTTCACTTTTCCCCACTTGTTTGGGGGGGCGGGGGAGGGTGAAGTAGAGACCACCTGTCAGGGTGTGAGCTGTCAGATCATTAGCTGATGTAATGGGTACTGGGTTGCTTCTCTTCTATACTGGCTCTGGAGTTCTGCTTGTTCAGCTTAGTGGTATGGTGTGTGCCCTTGGTGGCTTTTTTTAGTACACTGTGGTGTAGTGTGAGCCAAGCTTTAACACTTTGGCTGTGAAACTCATAATGTGTGTTAATTTACGGGATAATGCAAATATTATCATATGATGATTTAAACATTTATTGTCTGGTTTTACATGTATGATGCAAATATGGATATAATAGCTCTCTGTGGATGTAAATAAAGAAAACAAATGATAAAACAATCAGTAAAACATCCGAGGATAAAACAGGAAGCGTCAGCAAAGTTGAGCACTGGGTGTTGACACCAGCCAGATGCAGCTTTACTTACTGATTTAGTGCCACATTACTTGGAGTCATCAGTTGCAAAGTTCTTGTTTGCCTACCAGGGACGGCGAGCCAGAATCTGGACCCCTCACAGAGGAGCAGGAGTCCTTCTGAAGGTTTGCTTTCTCTCGGGGTCCCTTCTACGATGGCTTGAGAGACCCGCTTTCTGTACCTCCAGCAAGAGGTACAGACTGTGCCTCTTTCGTGGACCCTTCCTCTTTTATGTTTGGGTCTTCCTCTCCTTTTGGATGTATTTTGATGTTCCAGGGTCTAATTGACTGACAGATATTCTTTTGTTTTCATTTGGAGCTTGGAGCTCCTGTCTGTTTGTACTCGCATGTACATGCAGTGTCAACCTTGTTACAGGTATGGGGGGGCCTCTATTTTGTGCCTGATGGTGATTGCATGTTTGGTCTTTGGATGTGAGTCATGTGCAGCTTCATGCCCAGATTCCTTTGTTGGCCACCTGTCTTGCATACGGCTGGTGGTATTGGCCAAGTCTTTGGTTTTGGCATGGCCCCTGTCTTCTTTCCCTATCTCTCCTCTCCTTTTTCCTGGGGATGTTGTTTAACCTTTTCCCTCCTCTACAGCTGCCATTTGTAGGTACTGTGTAGTTTGGGGCTCCTCTGCTCTCAGGGGGGCTCTTTTTCTCATTCTCAGGCGTGATCAGGTGGGGCTAGGGCATCACCTACTTTGGGTCAAAGTTAGCCCTCAGTGGAGCCGGATTCTGGGTCGCATGCGTTTCTCTCGGCCGATCCGTCTAGTCAGCACTGTATCCACCAATCTTCCTTCCCATCCCCTCTTGTCTCCATCCATCTCTCCCCTATATTCTCTCTTCCTCTGTCTCACCTATATCCTCCTCTCCCTCCTCTCTTCATCTCTCTGATCCTTGTAGTCTAACACCAACCCCTACATACCAAAAAGGGATCAAGCATGATGATAGGAAAACAGAACATAAGTCGAGGAGAGGGACAGGACGAGTTACCTATGGAAATGGAGATGATCGCTTTTGCATGGAGTGAAATTAGTGGGGAATTGAAAGACATGAGGGAAACCATAATTAAACTACAGATGGAACCAAGAGCAGCATGTAATGCTTCGGAAATTGACGAAAAATAGAAAATAAAATAGATTGAGGGAGGTAGGTGGAGGGGAGGAGTGAGGTAAAGTGGTCAGGAGAAAGGGAAAGTTTAGAATGAGAGAAAATGGGTTAGTCAATAAATTACATTAGAGGAAGTTATTCTTAAATAAGAGAAGTTATTCCCATTGACTTCATTTTGTGTGCTATCACTCCATGGTCACATTTATCGAAGCCCTTGTGAAGTCCGTGTATATCACATCAACATTCTGTTTGTTTCATTCAGCATTGTTTCTTGCATCTTTGTATCGCTGGTATGTTTGGGGGTTTGGCCTCTTCCTATATTGATATCATTTTTCTGTCTTTTGGTCTCTGGCCCTCTTGCAATTTCTGTCAAACCAGTCCTGTTTCCTAGGCAAGTCTTTCCAGTCAAATTCCTTAAAGAAATGTCTGAGTTCCCCATAATGACCTCTCCTGAAATCAGGCTTTTAAACTGCATCAACCTCATTTTCTTCCAGATTATAACCCATTGCACACTTTATTCCCAAAAAAGACATAGTCACTTTTACCCAAGGGAGGGAGGTACTGAATCTCAAATATTTCTTCCTCTTTCCTGGTAAATATCAAATCCAGCATGGAAGGAACATCCCCTTCCCTCATCCTTGTAGCTTGTTTAACATGTTGAAACATGAATGTTTCCAGGATGAGGTTTACGAATCTACAAGTCCAAAAATCCTCTGTTCTAGCTTCATATGTCTCCCAGTCTATGGATTTCAAGTTGAAGTTGCCGACTTCCAACAGTCGTGCTCTATCTTTATCAGCTCTCGCCATAATCTCTCTCATTATTGTTATAAGACCCTCTCATTTATTATCCAGCTCCTCCTTTGAGCATGTGTTGCATGGCGGTGGACTATATGCATTTATGATCGTTAGTTTATCATCCTGATTGATGATCTCTAGTGCTATTATGTCAACTTCTTGTAGATTGGCAATCATTATTTTGTTTGCCTTCAGGTGTTCTTTCACCAGCACAGCAACACCACCGCATTTCCTAATTTTTCTGTCCCGTCTTCAGACTGTATAGCCCTTGGGAATATGACCTCATTTAAAATATCATCTTCAAGTTTTGTCTCAATGAGTGCAACAATGTCTGGTGTCTGCAGCTGTATTACATCACTTAACTCCAGTATATTTAATCTCACTCCATCTGTGTTGGTGTATGCAATCTTCAGGAACTTGTTCCCCCTCTCCTTATTCTTCACTTCCCCTCTCTCTAGTGATTTTGCTGGTTTACCTTTTTGTACCATTTTACTGGTCTGCCTACCCCTATCACTTTATAGAAAAAAAATTGATTTCGTCTTCATTCCTGCTCTCATTTAGACGTTTTGCCTCGACGAGGTACAGTTTCAGCTTCTCTCTGTAAGATCTCGTCTTAACGACCATACTTTCCCTTCCTCATCACTTTGTAATTTTCTAACATTCCTTAGTACTTCTTCCATCTGTTTGGCACTGTTTAGGGTGTTCCTCAAAGGTCGATCTTTCCCTTTTACGTACTTTCCAATCCTCCTGTAGTCGCAGACATTCTCTATGGTAGTAAGAGCTTCCACGAGGCCAACAATTTTATCTACTACTTTCTCTTCTTCTACAGCTCTTTCTGACCTAGGTGTTAACTCCTTTTCTTTGCAACCAAAAATTATCAGGGACTTACTTCGATCAACTGTGTTTTGCACCAACTTTGGGTTAGATGCCAATTCCTTTCTCACTTCCAGCTTAATGTTTGTTTTATCCTGGTTGCTGTAATGTTTGGCTTCCTTTACTGCTTCTTCTGTTCTTTCCTTCTCCTTGGCCACTTGTGCATAGGTGAGTTGCATATCCTCCTTGCACTGTTCTATTCCCTGTGTAGCTTCCTCCATCTGTACTGACAAAAACTGTTTTTCTGTTTTTCCTGTTGAATTTCCTTACATAACCTATCGTAGTCATTTATGTTTAAATTTGCTTTTACTTCTTCCTAAGCTATTTTTAAAAGTTTATTTTCCTCTTTCATGGATTTGCAATTTGTTTCCAATTGATTATTGTCCTTGCATAAGTCTTTCACTAACCCCTCAAAACCTAAAACTTTGTTACTCAAGTGCTCATTACTTTCTTTCAATTTGCTGATTATTTCTACATGATAGTTCACTATAATATCTAATTTTGCCACTTTGTTGTATAGACTGCTTATATCAATGTTTTTTTCATTAAAAATCCCCAAAATCTAGCTCTGTTTTGTTTTCCTTCTTGCCGGCGGCCATCTTGAATGTTGTTGGTTGCTCTGAACACTAAGGCAACTTTTTCTCAAACAATTTTTCACTTCACATTGCACATTCGTGTTATCTCGCCTATTTTTCCAAAGTACAACACCTTTATGTTCCTTGGGACACCACTCACTATCATCAACCTGTACTACAATACTTAGGAATTGTGAAATATCCTGGAGCTCCTCTGATGCAGGTGTTGACCCTAGGGGTGTCACCTTTTGAATTCACCAACAGGACTCACTCACAAATTTGTGTTTCATTACATTCAGTGCTTGGTTTTTTGCTGTTATTACATCGTATTCACACATTGTATATAATTATCTACATTTTCATGCAATATTACAAACCATTAAACAATTCTGGTGAATGACATAATCTCATAACCAGTTACCAGAATTAAGCCAGCTCTGCATGTTTTGTACAAAGTTGGACCTGTATTCAGTGAATATATATTTCTTCACATTTTTTAATTCATTTACAGGTACCATTTTTTTTCAAGTGCAATGATGCAATGGGTTGTCAATAATGTGTATAACAAAGGTATGCACTAACAGGTTCTCATAACTCGTTCAATATGTAATTCAGATTATTATATTCGTTCAATAAAACATGCTATTTTTAGTGTCATTACACTTTGCAGTATATAAATGTTATATATAACTAACTACAATTTTTGTGCTGTTACAAAGCACTAAGCAGTTCTGGTGAGTAATAACCTTGTAACCATTACAAATCATTTAGCAGTTCTAGTGGGTATGGTAAATTTGTAATCCAAGCACAGCATAGTGCCACATGTTAGTTGCTGACAACACCTGACACAGCAAAATACGTCCCAATATACTGTACTGCTATAAAGTTGTATTTATTAATTTGCAATTGCATTGTTTGATTTAATGGCAAAAGTATATGTTACTGAGGGTGCATTGTTCCTTATTAAATTTTGCCCGGGGGCAACATGGCTGTTTTGTTGTGTTACCTGTGGTACATGGTACCTTGTTAAATGCATTACCTGGGTGAACAAGGGCCTCTGGAGAAATGTGGGTAACAGCGGCCTGTTGGACGGTAAAGGAGTGAGCCCCTGGGACACCTGCAAGCACCCAAACCCTGACTGGGTTCGTAGTAAAACTCTTGTGTGTCTCCGCAGGGACCCTAAAATCAGACAAAGTATGAGGTGGAAGTAAGGGTCAGTTATTTCCTGTTGCAAAGAGAGAGAGAGAGATATATATATATATATATATATATATATATATATATATATATATATATATATATATATATATATATATATATATATATTTATATATATATATATATATATATATATATATATATATATATATATATATATATATATATATATATATATATTTATATATTAGTATATTTTGGTAGCAGTCTTTCCTGTAGACATATATTATTAAATATGACCGAAAAAGTAAGATTAATAATTCTAACACGAATTTTCTCAATCTTTCGTACATTACGCTTCACTGTTGGAGGTAAATCAAAAATCACTTCTCCAAAATTCATTTTTATTTCTAGTCTGACGCGACACGGGCGCGTTTCGTAAAACTTATTACATTTTCAAAGACTTCACAAATACACAACTGATTAGAACTTACGTCTCTCTGATATTATATCTACATTTGAGTGAGGTGGGAAGGATGATGTGGCATTAACACAAGACAGAACAGGGGATATTAATAGGGTATTAAAAGTATCAACACAAGACAGAACAGAAACAATGGGTATTGAATAGAAGTGTTTGTAGAAAGCCTATTGGTCCATATTTCTTGATGCTTCTATATTGGAGCGGAGTCTTGAGGTGGGTAGAATATAGTTGTGCAATAATTGGCTGTTGATTGCTGGTGTTGACTTCTTGATGTGTAGTGCCTCGCAAACGTCAAGTCGCTGTATCTATCGATGATTTCTGTGTTGTTTACTAGGATTTCTCTGGCGATGGTTTGGTTATGGGAAGAGATTATATGTTCCTTAATGGAGCCCTGTTGCTTATGCATCGTTAAACGCCTAGAAAGAGATGTTGTTGTCTTGCCTATATACTGGGTTTTTTGGAGCTTACAGTCCCACTGTTACTCCAACACTGTTCAGTGAAGCGAGTAACAGTGAAGCGTACATTACGCTTCACTGTTACTCCAACAGTGAAGCGTAATGTACGAAAGATTGAGAAAATTCGTGTTAGAATTATTAATCTTACTTTTTCGGTCATATTTAATAATATATATATATATATATATATATATATATATATATATATATATATATATATATATATATATATATATATATATATAGAGAGAGAGAGAGAGAGAGAGATATAGATATATATATATATATATATATATATATATATATATATATATATATATATATATATATATATATATATACACAGTACTGTATATATATATTTATTTATATATATTATAATATAAAGACTAAAAATCACACCAGAAAATATATATATTATATATATACTGTACAGTATTTGAATAAAATGGGTCACCTTAAATCATCTCCATGCAATTAGAGTACTGTATAAGGGCTAATTGCTCTCAAGTGACTGGAGCAGTGTACGCTTTAAAATAATACAATTACTAAGGTAAATTTGGATAATACAGATAGTGAAGCTTTTGAGAAGATTGTGTTGGTGACCTATTGTAACAACAAAGTTTTGGAAAGTTTGGTATTGTACTGGTAGTGATGGTGATAGTGAAAAATACCTTGGAAGTAGGGATGGGAACTATCAAGGGAAAGTGCCAAGCCATTATAACTATATAGAACTTGGAATGGGTCAGGATAAGGATTTGGGATGGGACAGGGGGAAGGAATGGTGCCGAACTACTTGGACGGTCGGAGATTAAACGCCAACCTGCTTGAAGCGAGACCGTCGCTCTACCATCCAACCCAGTTGGGATGAAGTGTGAGTGAGCAATACTCACCTGTGTAAATATCCTGTGACAGGAGTTGTCTATTGGCCAGTAGAGGAGTTGCCAGGAGTTTCTTGCACATGGGTTGAGAGTGGTGTTGACCCAACGTGGGGGAATCACTGCTCCTTTGCAGCCCCTCCTTCCTCCCCTCAACCATGCCCACACCAATACCCATGCCCACAACCTCCACCACCACCACTTATGCCACCTCCTCATCGTACCTCCCACTGTTCTGCATGCCAGCATCCTCATGTCTAGTGGTAAAAAAGACTTGGTTTAGAGGTACAATATTGTATTTCAGGTGAAACTCATACAGTAGAAAAATAACAATATAAATATAATGACAATAATAATGTACAGTATACTAAATAATCCAAATCCAGTATCAAATATATAGGAAGAGATATAGCTATAGTTCTCCAAAGCTCTGTATTGGCATTTGAACATAATTACAGTGTAGACTGTAGATATAATCATCATAATACATGTACAGTAATGGTCCCCACATTACAATTTAATGCTAGCAAGCTGGACACCTTTACTGGGATTAATTCTCCAGTCTAGCATCATGCCAGGCAAGTATTTATCATTAGGTATATACAAGTGTGTATCATTTAAAGAACCAGTTATGGTGTAAGCTCTAACCTTCAGAATTAATGCTATTCATGACAAGTAGTAGGGAAAAAGCAGTTTAAAAATTCAGTATGATACAATAATAATTACACTATATTATAATACCTTCATCATTATCAGTAACAAGACTAACATTGGCTACTTTGAGGTGCTTCCGGGGCTTAGCGTCCCCGCGGCCCAGTCGTCGACCAGGCCTCCTGGTTCCCGGACTGATCAACCAAGCTGTTGGACGCGGGCACAAATAATAGCTGCACTTGACACATCGATCACCAGTATACAGCATATAATATATAACAGTCACCAGTAATGGCACTCTGCACTGCAGCATGACGCAAGTAATCATGCCACATTCATCACCCCCCCCCCCCCCCATGCTGCCCTACAAATCTGGGTCACATTTAGTCTCTTAACAAGGACATAACCAGCGAAGAATAAATTAGCAATACACATGTACAAAAATATATACATATGGAGATAGTATTGCAAAGGTCAGAGAACTGTCATTGCAGTAACAGAGACAACATTTACAGGAATAATAGACGCAATGCCCTTGTGGGGTCTTCCCTGCTGGTCATTATCCTGCTGGTCATTATTATCCTGCTGGTCATTATTCCCTGCTGGTCATTATCTCCCATGCTGACCATTATCTCCCATGCTGACCATTATCTCCCATGCTGACCATTATTTCCCCTGCTTTTCATTCTCTCTCCTGCTGATCATTATCTCCAATTATTTTCATTATTCCACCCCACTGCTCATTATCCCATCCACTGGTCATTATCTGCCCTGCTGGTCATTATCCCATCCACTGGTCATTATCCCATCCACTGGCCATTATCTGCCCTGCTGGTCATTATCCCATCCACTGGTCATTATCCCATCCACTGGCCATTATCTGCCCTGCTGGTCATTATCCCATCCACTGGTCATTATCCCATCCAGTGGTCATTATCCCATCCACTGGCCATTATCTGCCCTGCTGGTCATTATCCCATCCACTGGTAATTATCTGCCCTGCTGGTCATTATCCCATCCACTGGTCATTATCTGCTCTGCTGGTCGTTATCCACATCCTTCAGGAATTTAAATACACACCCCAGGCAGCCAAGGTCTCGGAGCCTACTGATATGAAGCTGTAACAGTGTTCTAGTGCCCTCCTGTACTTTATATATGTAAATGTTGTAGTCTCATAAACGTTATGAGATTAGCGCCGGTGGTGAGATGACCCCTAGAGCAGTGTAAATGAGTGGAAGACAGACTTGTGAAGTAGATATGTTTGTGCACCTGATACCAGACATATTAGCAAATCATCGTCATCAGCGGTGAATGCAACACTGGACAACATCTGGATAGCTTTGATCGACCAAGTAGCGTTCAGAATACTATCTGCTGTAAGTTAGGTCCATCTTTGAGCATGCAACACCCAACTGGGAACTACCACTTAATGCACACTAAAGTGAAATTAGAAATTTTTTAGAAATATTCAGCAAGACTTGTTTTTGGTAAGCTACGAGTAATCTCCAAACTGGACCACACAACACTAGGACACACAGAATAGAGAAAGCATGGAACCATACATTCAATCTACATAGTTCAAATGATCACGGTGAGAAATAGTAGGACCACAAGATGGCTGTAAACTAATGACTGGTGCTGGAGCTGGTGTCTGGTGCTGGAGCTGGTGTCTGGTGCTGGAGCTGGTGTCTGGTGCTGGAGCTGGTGTCTGGTGCTGGAGCTACTCTCCTGTAACGGTTCTATTGTTACGTAAAGTATGGTGACAATAAACATAGACACTAAAATAATATATATATTTGGTCGAGTATACAGAAGTACACAGGTGATACTTTGGCGAGCAATGGTGTGAGTTGAGCGCACTGAGAGTCGGTACAGTATGTCGTAAGTGTCTGTTCTAGACCACACTTGAAAGTAGACTAGTTATTATTAGCTACTCTGCTGCTTATATGCTCGGGTAACACCTCACCGTTCTCCAAAGGTTGGCGGGAAAGGTTTGAGTTCCATAATTAGTACTAAGAAGAGTTTTGCTTCTCTCATTAGGCTAATGCGTTTGGAGCGAATATATTATTGGGATAATCTATTCGCTACAGAACTCCCCCTCCCAGGGGGATGAAAGAAAAATCACTTGATCAAGGAACCTAGCTGGTCGGTAAATTGTACACCCTGTTCGCGTTGTATAACCCTCAAAGTTAACTTCCTCCTCTTCGCTGATGTCATCTAACTGGGGTTGTAGGGTGGGAGGTCGTACACGATCGTCCATTGTCGTAGGTGGCGGTGCTGCTGGAAACTGGGGTTGAAAAGTGAACGGCGTAGTCGGCGGAACTGACTCTGGAGGGATGTCTGGGGCAGCTTCACAGTGTGCTGGTTTAAGGCGATCGACAGAAATGTTTACCCGCTGTCCTCGTCTTTCAATTGTGAAGAACTTCGGTGTTCGAGAAACCACTTTAAATGGTCCTTTGTAAGGTGACTGTAGAGGGTGTCGAATAGCGTCGATTCTTACAAACACGTGTTCAGTTGTGTGGAGCTCATGAGGCACATATGTAGCACGAGTTGTCGGTTGGCGTGGTTGTGTATGCCGAATGCTTGTCATGGTCGCCCGTAATTTCTGGACAAAAGTGGGGTCTGAGGGTGTGATGAGTGGCGTCGGGGTTAAGAATTTGCCCGGAAGCCACAGGCTAGATCCGTATACTAAGTCTGCTACCGAGAATCCACTTCCCTCCTTCGTGGCCGAACGAATGCCAAGCAAGACTAATGGAAGGTTGTCGATCCAATCATCAGGGCGTGCTTGAGCTCTTAGGGCGGCTTTTAGTTGTCTTTGAAAGCGTTTTACCATTCCGTTCGACTCAGGGTGGTATGCTGTGGTTCGGTTGTGTGTGGTGCCGAGGAATTCCGTAAGTTCCTTCCATAGATATGATTTGAACTGTCGTCCTTGGTCGGTGATGATGGATGAGGGGCTGCCAAAATGGGCAACCCATGCAGAGAGGAAAGCCTGGGCCACTGACTCAGCTAAAATGTTGATTAATGGGATTGCTCCCAGCCATCTGGAGAATTGATCGATGCAGGTGAGTAGATAAGAATATCCTCTTGCCGACGGTAACGGTCCAACGATGTCTACATGCACCACCTCGAAATGCTCAGAAGGTAACGGAAACTGTTGAAGAGGGCTCTTTGTGTGACGATGTGTTTTCGCTCGCTGGCACTGGAGACATGAGCGAGTCCATCGTCGAACATTAGCATTGAGTCCTGGCCATGTGACAGGCCAGGACTCAATGCTGGCCTGTCACATGGCCAGGAAACTACTACTTTCGTTAGTAGTTTCTGGGAAGCACGTACTCCTGGGTGTGCTAGAGAATGAAATGCTGAGAATGTTTTCCAGCGAAACTGGTCAGGAATGTAGGGCCTAATTGCTCCCGTCCGTGAGGTGTCACAGATTATACTACCGCCACCTTCCATGGAAATCTTGATGAACCGGAGAGCTGTCAGATGTTCGTAATCGCTGCAGATCAGGGTCTTCCCATTGGGCCTTGCTGATTAGACAATAGTCCACCCGAGCTGGGTTTTTCACGCCGTAGTTTATGGTGGGTCCAGACAGTGCATCGGCTATGACATTGTTAGTTCCTTTGACATGGCAGATATCTGAGATAAATTGGGAGATAAATCCCAGGTGGTTGGCTACTTGAGGAGAGTGAACATCACCCTTGGCCACCAGTGCATAAGTGAGGGGTTTATGGTCAGTGAGGATGTGGAAGTTCCGCCCCTCGAGGAAGTGCCGGAAATGTTGTATGGCTGCGTAGATGGCGAGCAGTTCCCTATCAAAAGTGCTGTCCTCTTCAGCGGGTGACAGGCGCGCTGAAAAGAATGCAATTGGGCACCATTCTCCTTCAATGAGCTGTTGTAGTACAGCACCAATAGCTGTGGTTGAAGCGTCGGTAAAGAGATTGGTGGGAGCGTCAGACACTAGGTGTGCGAGTAAGGTGAATTCCGCCAGCTTATGTTTTATGTCGGTGAATGCTGTCTCTGCCTGGGAAGTCCACTCCAACGGAAGACGGGACATGTGTTTCCGACCACGTAAGAGGTCGTATAAGTGTCACAAGATGTCCGAACAATGTGGGATGAATCGATGATAAAAATTCACCACGCCAAGAAATTCTTGCAACTTCTTTGGAGTGGATGGGCGCAGGAATTCCTTGATTGCCTCGATTTTCTTTTCTAGTGGTTGGACCCCTGCTGCTGACACACGGTGTCCCAAGAAATCCAGCTCTGGAACATGGAAAATACACTTCTCGGAGTTGAGCTGCAAGCCGAAGTTGCACAGACAGGTGAGGAGGAGTCGGAGGTGTAGCAGATGTTCTGTCGGTGATGTACTGGCCACCAGAAGATCGTCAATGTAGGCGTAGCAAAAAGGAAGATCCTTAACTAATTAGTCGAAGCGTTGGAATGTCTGGGCTGCATTCCGTAGACTAAAAGGCATCCGGACGAATTCAAACAGTGTTGTGATCGCTGTTTTTGGAATGTCTGCCAGTTCCACAGGGATCTGGTGAAATGCCCGTACATGGTCAATTTTCGGAAAAACGGTTGCATTGCTCAATCCCTGTGAGAAATCCTGGATGTGTGGTATTGGGTAGCAATCCGGCAGAAGACAAACATTAAGAGTCCTGTAGTCCCCGCAAGGGCGCCATTTCCCTGGGGCTGTTTTCGGGACCATATGGAGAAGTGAAACTCATGGACTGTTCGAAAGGCAGACTATTCCTGCCTCCTGTAGCTTGTTGAATTCAGTATGGCTACCGCCAATTGTTCCGGTGCCAGGCGGCGTGGTCTGGCGAAGGTAGGTGCTCCCGTTGTAGTAATGTGATGCATAATTGTATGTTGCACTTCTGGTCGAGGGCTGGCAGGTTGGGTCACATCTTTGAATTCATCCAGGAGTGCTTGAAGTTCCGTAGATGCAACTGGGGTGACGCTGTTAACCTGTGTAGAGGTACTAGCGGAGGCTCGAAGTACTGCACCTGAGGGATCCATAATAAGTTGATGGTGTTGCAGGAAATCCCATCCAAGAATGGGTTGTTCCACATCCGCTATGAGGAAAGTCCATGTAAAGTGACCCAGAGGGGCGAAATCGAGAACCAGGGCGCGGGTCCCATATGTACGGACGGACGTACCATTAACGGCACGTAAGTCCAAACCAGGAGCGCGGGTCGGTTTTTCCAGTGGGGTGGTGTTTTGTGTGCTAATTTTTTGTCAGTGAGGAACTGATCCCTTTGTTGAATGCAGCGTTTCATTGCTGACTGTAGAAGAGCGGCCTTCAATGCGGTGTACGTCCTGGTGTCTGGTGATGGCACGGTGATGACAGCGGAGGCAGTGTGCATAGCCTCTGAGGAAAGTGTTGGCAGGGTACAGGCTAATGGGGTTTTCTCAGTCATAATTTCGTGGTGGTCGAAAATAGCCTCCATCTGCATGAACCAAAATTTTGGTTCGTCTGCGTTGTATGCTGGAAACCTGGTAGATAAATCCATGATGAAGATCTAGTTTGCGACTAGGTGTTCTTTTCACTCACTGGGTCACCAATGATACAGTTCTATTGTTAGGTAAAGTATGGTGACAATAAACACAAACACTAAAAGAATATATATATTTGGTCGAGTATACAGAAGTATGCTGGTGATACTTTGGCGAGCAATGGTGTGAGTTGAGCGCACTGAGAGTCGGTACCGGATCTCGCAAGTGTCTCTTCTAGACCACACTTGAAACTAGACTAGTTATTATTCGCTACTCTGCTGCTTATATGCTCGGGTAACATCTCACCGTTCTCCAAAGGTTGGCGGGAAAGGTTTAAGTTCCATAATTAGTACTAAGAAGAGTATTTCTTCTATCGTTAGGCTAATGCGTTTGGAGCGAGTATATTATTGGGATAATCTATTCTCTACACTCTACTCCCAAGTGGTACACTGTTGTCTCCTCCCAAGTGGTACACTATTGTCTCCTCCCAAGTGGTACACTATTGTCTCCTCCCAAGTGGTACACTGTTGTCTCCTCCCAAGTGGTACACTGTTGTCTCCTCCCAAGTGGTACACTATTGTCTCCTCCCAAGTGGTACACTATTGTCTCCTCCCAAGTGGTACACTGTTGTCTCCTCCCAAGTGGTACACTATTGTCTCCTCCCAAGTGGTACACTATTGTCTCCTCCCAAGTGGTACACTATTGTCTCCTCCCAAGTGGTACACTGTTGTCTCCTCCCAAGTGGTACACTATTGTCTCCTCCCAAGTGGTACACTATTGTCTCCTCCCAAGTGGTACACTATTGTCTCCTCCCAAGTGGTACACTGTTCTCTAAGGTGCCCACTTGGGCCTAGAGCTCAAGAGAAAGTGTGTGAAACTCTCACCAGCCAAGGAGAAGATGCAGTGGAAATACAGTAGACTGGGAAGTATTGGAGGGCGGGTGTGGTGGAGGAGGGGTGTGTTGGAGGGCGGGAGTGTTGGAGGAGGGGTGTGTTGGAGGAGGGGTGTGTTGGAGGAGGGGTGTGTTGGAGGGCGGGTGTGTTGGAGGGCGGGTGTGTTTCAGGGCGGGTGTGTTTCAGGGCGGGTCTGTTGGAGAGCGGGTGTGTTGCAGGGCGGGCGTGTTGGAGAGCGGGTGTGGTGGAGGGCGGGTGTATTGGAGAGCGGGTATGGTGGAAGGCGCGGAATAGTTCTACTGACAGCTGAAGCATCATACAAGGTCTGCTTGAAGCACGTGCCTGTGAGGAGGGGCAGAAAGAGGACCACTCTAGAGAGAGAACGCAGACGACTGTACAGAAGGAAAAAAGTTACAGAAATGCTTAAACCGACACGACTATCACAATAAGTAAAATAAACAGAAACAGGGAGATTGAGAAAATAGAACCAACGTTGAAGCGATCACAAAGTCTGATGAAATGTAATTGGAACAGAAAGCTATACAAGAGATAAAGAAAAATCCAAAATATTTTTTCACATACGGAAAATCAAAATCAAAAACCTCGACCAGTATTGGACCATTAATTACAACTGAAGGTATGTTCACAGAGGATAACAATGAAATTAGTGAAATTCTAAGAAGCCAGTATGTGGCTGTGTTTAGCACACCAATAAACAGCATGAAAGTTGATGACCCAGACAGCTTTATGAATGACATTCAAGCTGCAGATAATATAACGGATATTAACACGAACTCGGAAGACTTTGAAAGAGAAATTGACAATATGTCCATGTACTCAGCTCCTGGGCCTGACTCGTGAATTCAATATTCATAAAGAAATGTAAAGTACCAGTAGCGCGAGCACTCAGTGTAATATGGAGAAAGAGCCTGGATTCAGGGGAGATACCAGCAGCATTTAAATTTGCAGATATAGCTCCTCTGCACAAGGGGGTAGTAAAGCCTTGGCAAAAAAATTATAGACCAGTTGCACTAACATTACACATAATAAATTTTTGATAGAGTGATTAGGAATCAAATTTCAAGTTTTATGGAAAATAATGAGCTACACAACCCAGGACAACATGGATTTAGAGCGGGAAGATCCTGTCTGTCACAGTTACTCAACCACTATGACAAAATCACAGAAGCTTTAGAAGAAAAACAAAATGCAGATGTGGTATACACAGACTTTGCAAAGGCATTCGATAACTGCAACCATGTGACCAAGGACACACTCATCTGTACTGAGCTGCTAAACACCACAAACGATATGGTGGAAGTGCTGATAATCAAAATAGATATCCTAAATGTAGTTATTGTCCTTGTATATAAGTCACCGGAGGCAAACCCTCAGCAGTTTAAAGACCAACTAATGAAAATAGAACACTGCTTGGAAAACCTCACAAATCCAGCCCCGAATATCATTCTGCTTGGGGACTTAAACCTATGGCACCTGAAATGGAAGTACCTGCTAGAATATAGACTTACGGCTAGAATCCACTCGGTAAAACATCTAAACTATTGGGACCGACTAAAGAGCCTAAATCTGTATTCATTTGAGCGCAGGCGGGAGAGATACATAATAATTTACACGTGGAAAATAGTAGAGGGGCTGGTCCCAAACCTGCACACAGAAATAACGTTACACGAGACCAGAAGGTATGGCAGGATGTGCAGAATACCCCCGATGAACAGCAGAGGTGCAACAGGTACTCTGAGAGAGAACTATCAACATCAGAGGCCCAAGGCTGTTCAACACGCTTCCACTACACATAAGGGGCATAACTGGCCGACCCCTCACAGTGTTCAAGAGAGAAAACTGGATAAGCACCTCCAAAGGATACCTGATCGACCAGGTTGTGATTCGTACGTCAGGCTGAGAGCAGCCGCGTCCAACAGCCTGGTTGACCAGTCCAGCAACCAGGAGGCCTGGTCGATGACCGGGCCGCGGGGACGCTAAGCCCCGGAAGCACCTCAAGGTATGGAGTGATAGCACACAAAATGAGATCAGTGGGAATAACTGGTAAAGTAGGACGCTGGATACCCAATTTCCTGTCGAACAGAACATAAAGAGTAACAGTCAATGAAATAAAATCGAGTCCGAACACAGTTAAAAGTTCTGAACCTCAAGGTGTAGTTCTTGTACCACTCCTGTTCCTTATTCGCATATCAAATATAGACAAAAATACAAGTCACAGCTTCGTATCATCCTTTGCAGATGACAAAAATCACCATAAAATTACCTCTGCTAACAACATTGAAAAACCACAAGCAGGTATTAATAAAGTTTTCGATTGGGCAGCAGAAAATAACATGGTTTAACTGTGATAAATTCCAGGTACTCAAGTATGGTAAAAATGAAGACCTTAAACATAATACAGGGTACAAAACACAATCAAATTTGCCCATAGTAGGAAAACAGCATGTAAAGGATTTGGGAATAATAATGTCTGACGACCTAACGTTTAAGGAGCATAACCAAGCAAATATTGCGTCAGCCAGAAAATGATCGGGTGGATTGCGAGAACTTTTAAATCCAGGGATCCCATCACAATGGTTGTACTCTTCAAGTCACTTGTGTTGTCCCATCTTGAGTACTGCTCAGTACTCACTTCCCCCCTTCAGAGCAGGAGAGATTGCTGAAATAGAGGGAATACAGAGAACATATACGGCACGCATAGACGCAATAAAGCACCTAAATTATTGGGATCGTCTCAAAGCTCTCCAAATGTACTCACTAGAAAGGAGAAGGGAGAGATATCAAATAATATACACATGGAAAATACTGGAGGGCCAGGTCCCAAATGTACACAGTAAAATAACAACGTACTGGAGTGAACGATATGGAAGAAAATGCAGAATAGAACCAGTGAAGATCAGAGGTGCCATAAGCACAATCAGAGAACACTATAAACATCAGAGGTCCACGGCTGTTCAACACCCTCCCAGCGATTATAAGAAACTGCCGGGACAACAGTGGACGTCCACTAGAGAAAACTAGATTGTTTTCTTCAAGGAGTGCCAGACCAACCGGGCTGTGGTGGGTATGTGGGCCTGCGGGCCGCTCCAAGCAACAGCCTGGTGGACCAAACTCTCACAAGTCAAGCCTGGCCTCGGGCCGGGCTTGGGGAGTAGAACAACTCCCAGAACCCCATCAACCAGGTGTGGTGGAGGGCCGGGGTGTGTGGTGGAGGGCCGGGGTGTGTGGTGGAGGGCCGGGGTGTGTGGTGGAGGGCCGGGGTGTGTGGCGGAGGGCGGGGTGTCGTGAAGGGCAGGTGTGGTGGAGGGCCGGGGTGTGTGGTGGAGGGCCGGGGTGTGTGGTGGAGGGCGGGTGTGGCGGAGGGCGGGGTGTCGTGAAGGGCAGGGGGTGTGGTGGAGGGAGGGCGGGGTGTGGTGGAGGGGCAGGTGTGGTGGAGGCCGGGGTGTGTGGTGGAGGCCGGGGTGTGGTGGAGGCCGGGGTGTGTGGTGGAGGCCGGGGTGTGGTGGAGGCCGGGGTGTGTGGTGGAGGCCGGGGTGTGTGGTGGAGGTCGGGGTGTGGTGGAGGCCGGGGTGTGGTGGAGGCCGGGGTGTGGTGGAGGCCGGGGTGTGTGGTGGAGGCCGGGGTGTGGTGGAGGCCGGGGTGTGTGGTGGAGGCCGGGGTGTGTGGTGGAGGCCGGGGTGTGTGGTGGAGGCCGGGGTGTGGTGGAGGCCGGGGTGTGGTGGAGGGGCAGGTGTGGTGGAGGCCGGGGTGTGGCGGAGTACTTGTAGTAGAGAGTTATAACCTCTGGCGGCGCTTAACTTAACACTGCAACATGTTAAACTGGAGCCCCAGCTCTTATATTAGAGAAACTTTACACTTTCTTCAACATGTCTTCTGAACACCTGCTGGGGGGCACAGTCTCCCTGCTGGGGGGGCCACAGTCTCCCTGCTGGGGGGGGGCCACAGTCTCCCTGCTGGGGGGGCCACAGTCTCCCTGCTGGGGGGGCCACAGTCTCCCTGCTGGGGGGGCACAGTCTCCCTGCTGGGGGGGCACAGTCTCCCTGCTGGGGGGAGGCACAGTCTCCCTGCTGGGGGCACAGTCTCCCTGCTGGGGGGGCACAGTCTCCCTGCTGGGGGGCCACAGTCTCCCTGCTGGGGGGCCACAGTCTCCCTGCTGGGGGGCCACAGTCTCCCTGCTGGAGGGTCACAGTCTCCCTGCTGGGGGTGCACAGTCTCCCTGCTGGGGGGGCACAGTCTCCCTGCTGGGGGGGGCCACAGTCTCCCTGCTGGGGGGCCACAGTCTCCCTGCTGGGGGGGCACAGTCTCCCTGCTGGGGGGGCACAGTCTCCCTGCTGGGGGGAGGCACAGTCTCCCTGCTGGGGGCACAGTCTCCCTGCTGGGGGGGCACAGTCTCCCTGCTGGGGGGCCACAGTCTCCCTGCTGGGGGGCCACAGTCTCCCTGCTGGGGGGCCACAGTCTCCCTGCTGGAGGGTCACAGTCTCCCTGCTGGGGGGGCACAGTCTCCCTGCTGGGGGGGCACAGTCTCCCTGCTGGGGGGAGGCACAGTCTCCCTGCTGGGGGGGCACATCTCCCTGCTGGGGGCACAGTCTCCCTGCTGGGGGGGGCACAGTCTCCCTGCTGGGGGGGCACAGTCTCCCTGCTGGGGGGGCACAGTCTCCCTGCTGGAGGGTCACAGTCTCCCTGCTGGGGGGCCACAGTCTCCCTGCTGGGTGGCCACAGTCTCCCTGCTGGGGGGCCACAGTCTCCCTGCTGGGGGGCCACAGTCTCCCTGCTGGGGGGCCACAGTCTCCCTGCTGGGGGGCCACAGTCTCCCTGCTGGGGGGCCACAGTCTCCCTGCTGGGGGGCCACAGTCTCCCTGCTGGGGGGCCACAGTCTCCCTGCTGGGGGGCCACAGTCTCCCTGCTGGAGGGTCACAGTCTCCCTGCTGGGGGGCCACAGTCTCCCTGCTGGGGGGCCACAGTCTCCCTGCTGGAGGGTCACAGTCTCCCTGCTGGGGGTCACAGTCTCCCTGCTGGAGGGCCACAGTCTCCCTGCTGGGGGGCCATAGTCTCCCTGCTGGGGGGGCCACAGTCTCCCTGCTGGGGGGGGCCACAGTCTCCCTGCTGGGGGGGCCACAGTCTCCCTGCTGGGGGGGCCACAGTCTCCCTGCTGGGGGGGCCACAGTCTCCCTGCTGGGGGGCCACAGTCTCCCTGCTGGAGGGCCACAGTCTCCCTGCTGGGGGGCCACAGTCTCCCTGCTGGAGGGCCACAGTCTCCCTGCTGGGGGGCCACAGTCCCCACCCCTGAGCCACATGTGTGTGTGCGGGTGTCCACTCAGCCACAGGCCCCACCCCTGAGCCACATGTGTGTGCGTGTGTCCACTCAGCCACAGGCCCCACCCCTAAGCCACATGTGTGTGTGTGTGTGTCCACTCAGCCACATTCCCCACCCCTGAGCCACATGTGTGTGTGCGGGTGTCCACTCAGCCACAGTCCCCACCCCTGAGCCACATGTGTGCGCGTGTCCCGTCAAGGCATGATAGGCTAGGGGGGGGTCTAACGCTCACGGCCGTGACTAAGTATTGGTGTCAAAAAGTCGTTTGTCAGATGTAAAATAATTTCCTCTGTGAGCAATATAAGTCAGCCTTGGATGCTGCAAGTAAAATTTGTATATTTTAATATGGAAAATTCTAATTTGAAGTTTCATTATTAGTAACATGGTTTATGAATAGCTCTACATAGTACAAAAATATATAATGGCTATAATACAATGATGAATAATGTTATAGACCCCATAAGTGTTGCCATCACCAGTGGTTATACAGACGATGAGTCACAATATGAGGCTGATGATATGATGACTAAACCCCCCACACACCACAACATGAGGAGACACCACGTCTGGGACCGTCCTAGACCACAATGGACGTGATAATGGTCCAGACCGGAGCCAAACATGGTGGTCTGCTCATCATGTGTCTTGGTCTTCCCCAGTGGTCTACATTACTAGGCAACAGGAAGTGGTGTTAACATGACCAAATTTGACGAGGCTTACCAGTCTGGGCCCCGTCATTATCGGAGCCAGTATGGTGAGGGAGGGAGAAGTGTGTGGGAGGAGACAGTGGTCTTACCATCCAGTGTCCGGCAGCGTGGTGGTGGTCCACGGCCGGCCGGGTACAGTGTCAGTTGGTGCTGGTTTTTGTGGCGGCTCACTTGCTGCTCCGTTGTTCCAGGTGTAGGTCGCCGTCGCCTCCTCCTCAGATATTACACTTGCATGTTCTCACCCGCTCACATTTACTGGACGTTATAACATTTAAATATCACCAAGTTTTTGTTTATATTGGGATTTAATCCTGAGGTTGCTGAGTAGAGGTAAATATTGTTTTTGGCGCGGGAGCTGCCGGACGCTGTACACATTTCACTGTGCTTCATTCTCTACCTCATTCTCACTCCTCTATAATAACCTTCATTCATCCATTATATTTCTCCCGGGAAACCTTAACTGTTAAATAAAAAGTGAAAATTGAGATGACTGTAAAAACATTCACTTATTTCAGAGGAATTGTTCCCAGGTTTTGTAATAATTATATTACGGTTTGGTTAATATATATATATCTTTTGTGAAAGGTCAAGTGTGACACTCCCATCACCTCTTCCCCCCCCCCCCCCCCCCCACACATTGAGAACTGCAATACGTTACAAGATTAAGAACATAAGAACAAGGCAACTGCAGAAGGCCTATTGGCCCATACGAGGCAGCTCCTATTTATAACCACCCAATCCCACTCATATACTTGTCCAACCACAACTAGACAATTAACTAGACAATCTCTAGAGATAGTCTGAGAATGGTTGCTAGACATCAACATTGGCAAATGCACGGTTATGAGGATAGGCAGAGCGGGGTGGACCATGACAGCGGGGAGGGGCTGGGTGGACCATGACAGCGGGGAGGGGCAGGGTGGACCATGACAGCGGGGAGGGGCGGGGTGGACCATGACAGGGGGGGAGGGGCAGGGTGGACCATGACAGCGGGGAGGGGCGGGGTGGACCATGGCGGGTGTGGTAACAGTAGGACACCAGAGGGGTGGATGGTGGCGGTGGATCACTCTGGTGGCGGCGTTGGAATCACCCGAGGTAGTGGCCTTGTGTGATGAGTGTACTCACCTAGGTGTGTGTGTGTGCTGGGGATGAGTCACGCCTCTCACAGGTGAACTCACCTGTTTGTGTCTGCAGGATTAGTTGCATTAGCTCTTGGACCCCGCATTTCTAGCCGCCAGTGGAATGACTCCTGTCCTATTTCTCTTTCATATCGGCTTTTAAAACTATGGATAGAGTTAGCATTTACAACCTGAACCTTTCGTTCATTCCATTTTCCCAGTAGTGTCATACTAAATGATAACTTTCTAACATCTCTGTGACTCGTCTCTATTTTGAAACAGGAAAACCAATCCTGTTTTCTAGTTTTGCATCTCTGTTTTGGTATAAATATTTGTGTTTGTTGATCAGAGGTCTCTCACAACACTTGGCATACATCTCGTGCACTTCCACGCTTAACAACACGCATTTCCCATCAAACCCATTAAAGCACTTGCCACATTCCCCATAGTCTCCTCTCATGAAATATAGATTTTTTCTACAGCTTAATTTTCCTAATTCTGTGTGTGTGTGTGTGTGTGTGTCTGTGTCTGTGTGTGTGTGTGTGTGTGTGCGTGTGTGTGTGCGTGTGCGTGTGTGCGTGTGTGCGTGTGTGTGTGTGTGTGTGTGTTTGTGTGCGTGTGTGTGTGGGTGTGTGTGTGTGTGTGTGTGTGTGTGTGTGTGTGTGTGGGTGGGTGGTGTAAGTGAAGATAATAAGAGAGGTAATAATGATAACAGCAACATCTTGGCTAATACTGTGTCTGCAACACTTGATGAGTCACTAGCAATTATTGAGATGGTTGAGTATAAGGTTACATCAGAAGGGCGTGTCCCCCCCTCCCCCCCCCCCCCCCTCTCTCTCTCTCTCGAAAGAGAACGAGCGAGAAAGAGACCGTCCGCGAGCGAAAGAGAGCAATGGTGAGCCAGAGGTAGCGAGAGTGTCAGAGAGAGCTATAGCTCCCTACACCACCACCACCCGGCACACTAATGACATATCACTCCAGTAACTACCGTGTTCACTCTTACCTGCTGGCTGCTCATATACATGTTTTACGGTGTATTAACATGAGGCGCGCGTGTGAACTGTACACGGTAACTTTGTCAGGTAAAAGCCGGCCCCGCACACGGGTTCACTAACAACCCGTTCTCGCAAATTCGTAAAGTCAATATTGACTTATTAACTACGTGCATAGGTGATATACTAAACATAATAGATACCCTTAAAAAGATTCATAGAAAACACCGACCTTACCTAACCTTGTTAGTATCTTAAGATAAGCATCTTATTGCTTCGTAATTACAATTATTACTTAACCTATACCTATTATAGGTTAGGTAATAATTGTAATTACGAAGCTATAAGGTGCTTATCTTAAGATACTAGCAAGGTTAGGTAAGGTCGGTGTTTTCTATGAATCTTTTTAAGGGTATCTATTATGTTAAGTATGTCACCTATGCACATATTTAATAAGTCAATATTGACTTATTAAATTTGCGAGAACGGGTTGTTCACTAACCAACACCGTACAATTATCTCCCTACACCATTAACATTTTCTGATCACACACTTGCACAGTAACAATGACACTTACACAGTTGGTAACACACTCACTCTCACACACACGGGTGGTACACGCACATGGGGATACAGGTGGAAGCTGAATATCCACATGAGCCACAGAGACATTAGAAAGAACTTGTTCAGTGTCAGAGTAGTTAACAGGTGGAATGCACTAGGCAGTGATGTGGTGGAGGCTGACTCCATACACAGTTTCAAGTGTAGATATGATAGAGCCCAATAGGCTCAGTAACCTGTACACCTGTTGACTGACAGTTGAGAGGCGGGACCAAAGAGCCAGAGTTCAACCCCCGCAAGCACAACTAGGTGAGTACAGTAACAATGACACACACAGTAATTATGTATGTAACACGGTACACTACAGAGCACAGTGTGGCCACACGGTACACTACGGAGCACAGTGTGGCCACACGGTACACTACGGAGCACAGTGTGGCCACACGGTACACTACGGAGCACAGTGTGGCCACACGGTACACTACGGAGCACAGTGTGGCCACACGGTACACTACGGAGCACAGTGTGGCCACACGGTACACTACGGAGCACAGTGTGGCCACACGGTACACTACGGAGCACAGTGTGGCCACACGGTACACTACGGAGCACAGTGTGGCCACACGGTACACTACGGAGCACAGTGTGGCCACACGGTACACTACGGAGCACAGTGTGGCCACACGGTACACTACGGAGCACAGTGTGGCCACACGGTACACTACGGAGCACAGTGTGGCCACACGGTACACTACGGAGCACAGTGTGGCCACACGGTACACTACGGTACATTATTTAACACGGGTGGTACACGCACAAGGGGACACAGGTGGAAACTGAGTAACCAAATGAGTCAGAGACTCATTTGAAAGAACTTTTTCAGTGTCAGAGTAGTTAGTAAATGGAACGCATTAGGCAGTGATGTGGTGGAGGCTGAGAGTCCAGTAGGCTCCGGAATCTCTTCCCCAGTTGACTGCCAGTTGAGAGGCGGGATTAAAGAGCCGGAGCTCAACCCCCGCAAGGACAATTAGGGCAGTACTCGCGCACACGCGCACACACACACGTGTACACGAAGAGAGCGCAGGACGGCGGTCCTCTTGCCTCTCTCTCCTGCGACACACTGACTCCCTTTCTCATCTGGCTGCCGCCGTTCCCCCGCCCTCCCTCCCACCCAGGAGAGGAAGGGAGGGAGGGAAGGTCTTACTCTCCCTTTCCTCCTTCCACCCAGGAGAGAGAGAGAGAGGGAAGGTCGTACTCTCCCTTTCCTCCCTCCCTCACCCTCCCGCTTGGTGTGGTAGTGAAGGGGATACTTACCAACTAGAGAGGATGAACAAAGAACTTTGAAAGTTTACGTAAGCGAAAATTCAGGTTAGTTCTGTCGTTTTGGAGCGCTTATTACATCAGCCTTTCATGCTTGTTAACTCTCCACATTTTGTTGGTCCAATCATGTAGTGAACAATTATTCTAAAACATAGGCTAGACTCTTATATAAGCCACAGTGATGTATATATTTAGCGTAGGGGCAGCTAGCTGGTGGAATGAATTGGGAGAACAACAACTGGGGCGGCGGCGGCAGCTACTGTCGTGATGTATTACTTATTTTACTATCAGTTCCGCTCCCTGGATAGGCACACATGAGCCCTACCTGCCCTGCATAACGTCTAGGATTCAGGTAGGACTGAACATGTCTAAAACACTCAGAGTATCTTAGTTGTAGGATATATTTCATTTTTAAAACGAAGCCTCTTGCGTTGTGTGAGGACTTCGTCCATACGTGACCCGACTTGTCGCGGCCTGTGCTTGCTGAGAGACGTGTGGCATGCTAGCACTGACCTACAAATATCAGCCAATTAGAGCGATACCAAATGACTCTTCGCGTACTCTCATTGGTCGAGGCCAGCACTTGACAGCTAGCTGGCCTGGTCGCGGGTGTCCTGGCAGCGAACAATTCTCTATAGCAACATCGTTGGGAGGAGAGGACAGTTGAGGCGCACCAGAGTCCAATTCATTAATTACTTGATTATGAAGATTTTCTTACAGAGCAATTCTTGACATGTAGCGACCACATCCAGTCCAATGTGACAATGTGTATTAAATTATGTAACTAGCTCATCAAGATTGTAACTTGCTTAGCTAAATGAATTGTGGGGTTTAGTCCCTGAGCCCATTATGTGCCTCTGTAACCCCTTCCACTACTGCCCACAAGATGGGTATGGGGTGCATAATAATAAACTGAACTAACACATCGACCAGTCCCCCCCCCCCCCTTCTCCTGTGCGTGTACTCACATAGTTGTGCTTGCAGAGTCCAGCATCTTGTCTTAAGCTCCTGCCTTGCCACCACCGTTAGTTCAGTGCAGTGACTTTTTCACTCGTTTTTCCTATGTTTACACTTAAAGGTTACTTACTTATTCATCTGTTCCGTAATTTAAACATCTCTTCTATATCTAGTTTATCAACCCCCCCCCCTTGGTATCTTGTACGTCTTTTCTTGTCTGTCCTATTCCTTCTTTCCTCCACTATAGTGACGTCCAGTTCCCTCAGTCTTCCCTCCCTTTAGCTTAGGAACTAGCTTTGTTACATATTTTTTAACCTTTTCTAGTTTTGTTTCTTTAGTCACAGGTTCCCTGCCGGGGCAGCATACTCTGTAATATAGGTCTCACAAAGGATGTATACAACGCTCTGAAGGGATCTGTGTCCAGGCTGCTGAAGGATAACCGGACGTTTACCAGTATGACATATGCTGCCCTCGTTATTCGTTGATGTGTCCTTCTAGTGTTAGATCTCCAGTTATATCCACTCCAAAGTCTTTCTCTTTTCCAAAAGTTAGACGTTGCCTTTCCTTCGTCCTGTACTGTATTTGAGGTGTTCTTGCTTCAATTACTATCTTCATAATCTTGCATTTATCAGGGTTAAGGTCTAGTAGCTATTTCTCAGACCGTCTCTGAGATAGTTCCGTTCATCTTGTAATGTTTTGTGGTCCTCTTCAGTTATAGTTTGTCTCGTTAGCTTAGTATCGTCAGCAAACATGGTTATGAATGAGCTTATTTCCTCTGTTAATTAAATACATAGAGGATCGTTTACATATATTACGAACAGGATAGACCCTAATACCGACCCTTGAGGTACTCCACTCACTACCTTCTTCCAGTCTCATAGTTATCCTCTTACTATGACTCTTTGTCTTCTTCCTGAAAGGTACTCCTTCACCCACTTTAATGCTTTTCCCGAAACACCAGCCTCTTGTTTTAGTTATATAGGACTAGCTTGTGAGGAACTGTGTCAAAAGCTTTCTGGCATCCCAGGTAAATGCAGTCTGCAGTGTGTGTGTGCGTACTCACCTATTTGTGCCTGCAGGACCGAGCATTGGCTCTTGGATACCGCCTTTCTAACCACCGATTGTTTAAAGCAATGACTCCTGTCCTCTTTCTCTATTATATCTAGTTTTATAATTATGATTAGTGTTTGCTTTCACAACCTGCTCCCTTAGTTCGTTCCATTTTTCCACTACTCTCACGCTAAAAGAAAACGTTCTAACATCTCTATGACGCATCTGAGTTCCCAGCTGCCACCCATGTCCCCATGTTCTGTTGGTATTCAGTGTGAACATTTCGTCTATTTCCACTCTGTCAATCCCCTTAAGTATTTTATTTGTTTCTATCATATCTTCCCGCTCACTCCTTTTTTCTAGCGTCGTCAGGCTCAGTTCCTTCAGTCGCTCTAAATACCCCAGGCCTCCCAACTCTGGGACGAGCCTCGTCACATATTTCTAAATCTTTTCCAGTTTCCGTATGTTTCTTCAGGTGGGGACTCCATGCTGGTGCGGCATACTCTAAGACTGGTCTCACGTAGGCAGTGTAAAGCGCTGTGTTGTTGTTGTTATAGATTCAGCTACTCGGAACAAGTTCCAAGTAGCACGGGCTATGGTGAGCCCGTAGTGGACTTACCTGGCACAAGAGCGGGGCAAGTAGCACGGGCTATGGTGAGCCCGTAGTGGACTTACCTGGCACAGGAGCGGTGTGTAAAGCGCTCTCAACGCCTCCTTACTTAGGTTTCTGGAGTAAGGTGTTCACAGACACAAGCGTGCGTGTGCGCTCACCTATTTGTGCCTGCAGGATCGGGCTCTAGCCCTTGGACCCCACTTTTCTAGCCGCAGGCAATGACTCCTGACCAATTTTCCAGTCATACTTGCTTTTAAAGTTGTGGATTGAGTTTGCTTCGAGAACCTGCTCCTTTAGGCCATTCCATTTACTCACTATCTTTACGATAAACGAAAACTTTCTAATATCTCTATGACACATCTGAGTCTCAAGCCTCCATCCGTGCCCCCTTGTTATATTGGTATTTATTGTAAACATTTCCTCTTTTTTCCACCCCTGTCAATCCTCCTAAATACTTTATACGTCCGTATCATGTCCCCCCCCCCTTCTCCCTCCTCATTTCTAGCATCGTCAGATTCAGTTCCTTCAGCCCCTCTTCATACCTCATCCCTCCCAAGTCTGGGACGAGTCTCGTTGCAAACTTCTGTACCTTATCGAACATTCTTATGTTTATTTTATTAGATGTTGTCTCCAGGATGGGGCGGCGTGCTCCTAGACTGGCCGCACACAAGCGCTATACAGTGATGTAAAAACCTCCTTATTCAGGTTTCTGTAGGATGTTCTCACTTTTGCCAGCGTACAGTATGCAGCTGAAGTTGTTCTGTTTATAAGACACACTGGAGATAGATGTGTGTGTGTAATTACCTAAGTGTAGTTACAGGATGAGAGCTACGCTAGTGGTGTCCCGTCTTCCCAGCACTCTTTGTCATATAACGCTTTGAAACTAGTGACGGTCTTGGCCTCCACCACCTTCTCACCTAACTTGTTCCAACCGTCTACCACTCTGTTTGCGAAAGTGAATTTTCGCAAAAGTGTGTGTGTGTGTGTGTACTCACCTATTTGTACTCACCTATTTGTGCTTGCAAGATCGAGCATTGACTCTTGGATCCCGCCTTTCCAGCCATCGGTTGTTTACAGCAATGACTCCTGTCCCATTTCCCTATCATACCTAATTTTAAAAGTATGAATAGCGTTTGCTTCCACAACCTGTTCCCCAAGTGCATTCCATTTTTCCACTAGTCTCACGCTAAAAGAAAACTTCCTAACATCTCTGTGACTCATCTGAGTTTCCACCCATGTCCCCTCGTTCTGTTATTATTACGTGTGAACATTTCATCTATTTCCACTTAGTCAATTCCCCTGAGTATTTTATATGTACCTATCATATCTCCTCTCTCCCTTCTTGTCTCTAGTGTAGTAAGGTTCAGTTCCTTCAGACGCTCTTCATATCCCATCCCTCGTAACTCTGGGACAAGCCTCGTCGCAAACCTCTGAACCTTTTCGCGGCATACTCTAAGACTGGTGTGTGTTTACTAGTTGTGTTTACTAGTTGTGTTTTTGCGGGGGTTGAGCTTTGCTCTTTCGGCCCGCCTCTCAACTGTCAATCAACCGTTTACTAACTACTTTTTTTTTTTTTTTTCTCCACACCACACACACACACCCCAGGAAGCAGCCCGTGACAGCTGACTAACTCCCAGGTACCTATTTACTGCTAGGTAACAGGGGCACTTAGGGTGAAAGAAACTTTGCCCATTTGTTTCTGCCTCGTGCGGGAATCGAACCCGCGCCACAGAATTACGAGTCCTGCGCGCTATCCACCAGGCTACAAGGCCCCCTCGTAGCCTCGTGTGTGTGTGTGTGTGTGTGTGTGTGTGTGTGTGTGTGTGTGTGTGTGTGTGTGTGTGTGTGTGTGTGTGTGTGTGTGTGTGTGTGTGTGTGTGTGTGTACTCACCTAGTTGTGTCTGCAGGATCGAGCATTGACTTTTGGATCCCGCCTTTTGAGCATCGGTTGTTTACAGCAATGACTCCGGTCCTATTTCCCTATCATACCTGGTTTTAAAATTATGAATAGTATTTGTTTCCACAACCTGTTCCCTAAGTGCATTCCATTTCCCCACTACTCTCACGCTAAAAGAAAAGTGTGTGTGTATTCACCTAGTTGTGCTTGCGGGGGTTGAGCTCTGCTCTTTCGGCCCGCCTCTTAACTGTCAATCAACTGTTTTTATTACTATTACTACTAATTTCCCCCCCCCCACACCACACACACACACCCCAGGAAGCAGCCCCTGGCAGCTGACTATCTCCCAGGTACTTATTTACTGCTAGGTAACAGGGGCATAGGGTGAAAGAAACTCTGCCCATCGTATCTCGCCGGCGCCTGGGATCGAACCCGGAATCACTGGATGACGTGCCCAGTGTGCTGTCGGCTCGGCCGGCCGGCTCCCTGTGTGTGTACTCACCTAATTGTACTCACCTAATTGTGCTTGCGGGGGTTGAGCTTTGGCTCTTTGGTCCCGCCTCTCAACTGTCAATCAACTGGTGTACAGTGTGTGTGTGTGTGTGTGTGTGTGTGTGTACGGACGCGCGAGTGCGCTCTCACGCAGTGTGTGCCGATGTACGGGCATACATGCATGTACGCGCGCATGAGTGCGTCAGGCGCCACCAACTGGCACACTTTCCCTGCCTCAGTTTGAAAGTAAGATGGCGACGTTATAAGACCATATTGTGGTCTTATGTTGATCTGTGTACTGTGGTCATGGACTCGCCTAATTGTACTCACCTAATTATGCTTGCGGGGATTGAGCTCTGGCTCTTTGGTCTCGCCTCTCAACTGGTGTACAGATTCCTGAGCCTACTGGGCTCTATCATATCTACACTTGAAACTGTGTATGGAGTCAGCCTCCACCACATCACTGCCTAATGTGTTCCATTTATTAACTTCTCTGACACTGAAAAAGTTCTTTCTAATGTCTCTGTGGCTCATTTAGGTACTCAGCTTCCACCTGTGTCCCCTTGTTCGTGTACCACCCGTGTTAAATAATCCATCCTTGTCCACCCTGTCAATTCCCCTGAGAATGTTGTATGTGGTGATCATGTCTTCCTCTTCTGTCTTCCAGCGACGTGAGGTGCAGTTCACGAAGTCTGTCCTCATGACTGTCCTCATAACTCATAACATATTCATAACAAGTCATAGTCATATTCACAGCAAGGAGTCTGTCCTCATAACATGATGTGGTGTGGTGTGGGGGATGGTTAGTGGTGTGGTGGTGTTGTGGTGTGAGGAGGATGGTTAGTGGTGGTGTGGTGTGGGGAGGATGGTTAGTGGTGGTGGTGTGGTGTGGGGAGGATGGTTAGTGGTGGTGTGGTGTGGGGAGGATGGTTAGTGGTGGTGTGGTGGTGGTGTGGTGTGGGGAGGATGGTTAGTGGTGGTGTGGTGGTGGTGTGGTGTGTGGGATGGTCAGTACCCACCTGGTGTGGTGGTGGTGTGGTGTGTGGGATGGTCAGTACCCACCTGGTGTGGTGGTGGTGTGGTGTGTGGGATGGTCAGTACCCACCTGGTGTGGTGGTGGTGTGGTGTGTGGGATGGTCAGTACCCACCTGGTGTGGTGGTGGTGTGGTGTGTGGGATGGTCACTACCCACCTGGTGTGGTGGTGGTGTGGTGTGTGGGATGGTCAGTACCCACCTGGTGTGGTGGTGGTGGTGTTGGTACAGCGGACGGGTTAGAGGCTGGAAGTAGTGCCCTTCACCTCAAGGCCGAAAGTGTGTGTGTGTGTATCTCTGTCTGTCTGTCTGTGTCTGTCTGTCTCTCTCTGTCTCTCTCACTGTCTCTCTCTGTCTCTCTCTTTCTCTCTCTCTGTCTCTCTCTCTGTCTCTCTCTCTCTGTCTCTCTCTCTCTGTCTCTCTCTCTCTGTCTCTCTCTCTCTGTCTCTCTCTCTCTGTCTCTCTCTCTCTGTCTCTCTCTCTCTCTGTCTCTCTCTCTCTCTGTCTCTCTCTCTCTCTCTCTCTCTCTCTCTCTCTCTCTCTCTCTCTCTCTCTCTCTCTCTCTCTCTCTCTCTCTCTCTCTCTCTCTCTCTCTCTTTCTCTCTCTTTCTCTTTCTCTCTCTCTTTCTTTCTTTCTTTCTTTCTTTCTTTCTTTCTCTCTCTTTCTTTCTTTCTTTCTTTCTTTCTTTCTTTCTTTCTTTCTTTCTTTCTTTCTTTCTTTCTTTCTTTCTTTCTTTCTTTCTTTCTTTCTTTCTTTCTTTCTTTCTTTCCCCCCCGCCCTTCCAGGCTTGACTTGTGAGAGTTTGGTCCACTAGGCTGTTGCTTGGAGCGGCCCGCAGGCACATACCCACCACAGCCCGGTTGGTCCGGCACTCCTTAAATAACACAATCCAGTTTCCTCTTGAAGATGTCTACGGTTGTTCCGGCAATATTTCTTATGCTTGCTGGGAGGACGTTGAACAACCGCGGACCTCTGATGTTTATACAGTGTTCTCTGATTGTGCCTATGGCACCTCTGCACTTCATTGGTTCTATTTTGCATTTCTTCCATATCGTTCACTCCAGTACGTTGTTATTTTACTGTGTAGATTTTGGACCTGAAATCACCAATACCCACCTGCTGCGTCATCAAGACTGCAGCCATTCCAGCAGTGTTGGAGGAGAGGTCAAGAAATGGAAAGCACGTAGCAGTACTCAAGAATTTCGCCGGAAGATTAATGATTACGTCATCTGAAGTAACAAGAAAGCGGAAGTAAGGCGGTCACAGGTGGAAGGCACGGTTTCCCTACAGAGTACCGGGACTCGCCAATAGAAGGTCGCAAAATTGTCTCCTTTGGCCTAAAGTCGGCGGTACGAGGGTATACACAGTTGGTGTTTACGGCCTAGTAACCTGGTGACATCAAGAAACGCCTGAGATGACGTGAGCAATGATGGAAGACGAGATTCACCTGTTCTGCAAACAAGCAACCCGCCTCTACGACCTTCTGACACCACTCCTGCTAAGAGACACCGTTGGTACATCCAGTTCTGCTCTGCTGTGGTCATCTGCGCCGTCAAGTTTAACATCAAGACTGCCGTGTGAACTGTGATTGATATGAAGGCGTGTGGACTGTCGAGAGCAAGATTAATGGCCGAAGTAACAGTATTCTACAGCTGTCACTTGGCACTCAGCTCTACTACACTCTGTCGTCATTCAGGAGTACCGGATGGGAGTACAAGAGGACCAGGTATTGATGTCTACACATGGGGAGAAGCAAGATCGACACCGTCATCGTCAGCGACTACATTCAGCATCCAGCAGCATCGATTTTTTCTTTTCGATTACTCAATATGAACAATTGATACAAACAACAAAGTTGGCTCTGAACATCTGTGTAAAGAACATCTGGACACTTTTGTTTAAATGTTGAAAAACAGAGTTAGAATCAATTCTTTATAAATGTTGAAAAACAGATTTAAAATAATCCTGGTATAATATATGAATTTTACTCTATAAATTGGTCAGTAATCAAAATCGAAGACCCTGTGTAATTGTCTCAGCCCAGAACAAACGGTTATGGAAAATTATGTTGTGCTATTTTTTTCAGAATGTTTGAACACAGGAGAGGCGGACCAATATAAACATTGACACTTCTAGTGAGTGAGAACACTTGGCTGTACAGTCAGCTGAAACCTGTGATATAGTATAGGAATTTTTTTTTTATATTTTTAGATACATGTAATAAACATTAGGTGTGTTCCTTAACATGTCAAGGTTGACATTGATGGGGAGTGGTTAGTACACGGATGTGAGCTTGTTAGTTCCGTAGTACGCTCCCGGATGACAAAGTTCAGTCTGAACTTATAACTTTAATGTTTGTTTGAGCACGGTGTGGCCGGCTCTAGAGGACACATGGACTTGGCTAGTGAAGAGCCAAGAGAGTTTAATAGCTAGTTTTTGATGGTAGAGTAGGGACATGTTATTTAGCTATGTCAGTAAGGATAGGATGTATGTTTCCTGATATTGGAGGATTGCTGTCAGTTGACAGCTGAAAAATTTATGAAATATGAACATGTTCATTATGATGTTGGACTATTATTTGTCAAATTTTATTAGTTAGGTTAGCTTTTGTTTGTGGCATGAGTTGAATTGTGGGTTTGGATACTAAACCTCGTGAATTTTAACAAATTAACAAGGTTTACTAAGTGCTTGTGCGGGGGGGTTGTAACAAACTAGGCTGTTGTAAGAATTATTCCAGAAGGTAGAGAAGTAGAGAGAGAGGACTCAAACCCGTGTTACAATGACCCTCCAGTATTTTTCATGTGTATATTATTGATCTCTCTCGTCTTCCCGTGAGTACATCTGATGAGTTTTGAGACGATCCCAATAATTTAGGTGCTTTATTGCGTCTATGCGTGCCGTATATGTTCTCTGTATTCCCCTCTATTTCAGCAATCTCTCCTGCTCTGAAGGGGGGAAGTGAGTACTGAGCAGTACTCAAGACGGGACAACACAAGTGACTTGAAGAGTACAACCATTGTGATGGGATCCCTGGATTTGATTTCGTAATCCATCCGATCAGTAGCATGTAAATCCTTGACATGCTGTTTTCCTACTATGGGCACATTTGATGGTGTTTTGTACCCTGTATTATGTTTAAGGTCCTCATTTCTTAAGGTCGTCTACAACCAGTAGCCACACCCACTGATAGTGGGTGTGGCTACTGTTACTGGTGGTGGGTGTGGCTACTGGTACTGGTGCTGGGTGTGGCTACTGTTACTGGTGGTGGGTGTGGCTACTGGTACTGGTGCTGGGTGTGGCTACTGTTACTGGTGGTGGGTGTGGCTACTGGTACTGGTGGTGGGTGTGGCTACTGTTACTGGTGGTGGGTGTGGCTACTGGTACTGGTGGTGGGTGTGGCTACTGTTACTGGTGGTGGGTGTGGCTACTGGTACTGGTGGTGGGTGTGGCTACTGTTACTGGTGGTGGGTGTGGCTACTGGTACTGGTGGTGGGTGTGGCTACTGTTACTGGTGGTGGGTGTGGCTACTGGTAATGGTGGTGGTGGTGGTGGGTGTGGCTACTGGTACTGGTGGTGGGTGTGGCTACTGTTACTGGTGGTGGGTGTGGCTACTGGTACTGGTGGTGGGTGTGGCTACTGTTACTGGTGGTGGGTGTGGCTACTGGTGGTGGGTGTGGCTACTGTTACTGGTGGTGGGTGTGGCTACTGGTACTGGTGGTGGGTGTGGCTACTGTTACTGGTGGTGGGTGTGGCTACTGGTAATGGTGGTGGTGGTGGTGGGTGTGGCTACTGGTACTGGTGGTGGGTGTGGCTACTGGTACTGGTGGTGGTGGTGGTGGGTGTGGCTACTGGTACTGGTGGTGGTGGTGGTGGGTGTGGCTACTGGTACTGGTGGTGGTGGTGGTGGGTGTGGCTACTGGTACTGGTGGTGGGTGTGGCTACTGTTACTGCTGACAGTCTTAGTGTCAACGCTAACATTTACCTACAGTACTCAACACCGGCTCTGTGTTAACCAACCACTTTTCTTCTGTTCTAGATATCAGTAAACAGTTTTGCATTTAAAGAACTTTTGCGAAAATTGTAAACGTTTTTCTGACGAAATAAATTAGCATATTTGAACTTGAAGAATGAACTTGATGGTACAGTAACTTTAAGGATGAACTTGATGGTACAGGAACTTGAAGGATGAAGTTGATGGTACAGGAACTTGAAGGATGAACTTGATGGTACAGGAACTTGAAGGATGAACTTGATGGTACAGGAACTCTTAAGAGTTGCATCCAGTGAGAGTGGGCCCCGGGCACCTAGTCACGCTGCTACGTACACTTGTGGGTGGAGGCTTATCCTCTTACTGTAGCTGATCACTTGAGTAATGTTGAGGTGTGGCGGGAGGCTGTCAAGGGAGAGAAAGTGGTTTGTTACGTCACGTGAGGCTGGGTGAGGCGGCGTCTGTATGTGTGCGCGCGCACCCAACACACACACACACACACACACACCCACCCACACAACACATACATACATACACACACATCCATCACCCTCCCATGTGCAAGGCAGATTATGTCTGGATGCGTTTCACTTTCCTCCCACGCACGCACGCACACACCTGTTTTTACTCTCCGTGAAACTCCGTCATGGTTTTTGGCGTGAGTTTGGCGGGCAGGCGACGTCGTGTTGGGGAGCGAGCTTTACATATAGGTTGGTGTATGTAAGACTTGGGGTCTCTCCCCACCAACTCTCGCTTGACTTAAACATGGTGTTTGGAATTGCTTTTAACTCACGCAAGATTTCGCCAGAAAAAGCTTTACGGGCGCTGAATGGCTTAATGTAGAAAGTATTTATTGGAAAGTTTTATAATGCCTTCTGGACACTCTCACACAGAGATTTGTTTATATAAGCCCGTGCAGCTGTCGGCCGGCCGCCACACTAATGTTAGTTTAGTTCATTATTATGCACCCCATACCCATCTTGTGGGCGGTAGTGGAAAGGGTTACAGAGGTACATAATGGGCTCAGGAACTGAACCCCACAATTCATTTAGCTAAGCAAGTTACAATCTTGATGAGCTAGTTACAAAATTTAATACACATCGTCATATCAATAATGGGTTCGAGATCGACCACAAATACAGTTTCTAAATTAAGCAACTGACATATGTGGAGAGCTAGTGTCACAATTGATATGTTTGTCCTGCACACCGCCCCCCATCCAGTGGGCAGCGGTGGATAGGTTACAATCACTCAGTTACTACCTACAGTTAGCGAACTGTAGTCGCAGGTAAGACACTCGCCTGGCGTTCCGCGAGCGCTATGTCATGGGTTCGTATCCTGGCCGGGGAGGATTTACTGGGCGCAATTCCTTAACTGTAGCCTCTGTTTAACGCAACAGTAAAATGTGTACTTGGATGAAAAAACGATTCTTCGCGGCAGGGGATCGTATTCCAGGGACCATAGGATTAAGGACTTGCCCGAAACGCTACGCGTACTAGTGGCTGTACAAGAATGTAACAACTCTTGTATATATCTCAAAAAAAAAAAAAAAAAAAAAAAAAAAAAAAAAAAAAAAAAAAAAAAAAAAAAAAAAAACTGGGGATATTTGGCTAAAATTTCTGGTAGCAGATCATTTTGAATGAAATATTTACACATCGCTGGAACATTGGTTATATAATTGTCTCTGAATTCACGTATCTTTTTGCACTCCATCACATAGTGACGGAGGGTGTGCGAATAATTTTGCTGACACAGTTTACATTTGGTCAGGTCTATATCAGCAGGTAATGAGAATTCCCAGAGATACTTGTAACTGAGTCTAAGCCGAGCAGCAGTAACATCTAGAAGTCTGCTGATTTGATTGGATGATCCATATATGTGTGGCTCCTCTTGCATGATAGTATGATAGATGGAATTACTGGTGTCAATTTCACTTTGCCTCAAATCTACAAGATCTTGTTGAAGTTCTCGGTGTACTGCTGCTCTCAGATTGCTCATTGACAATCCAAGGTTACACTCAACGGCTCCTTTAAAGGCAGATTCTTTGGCTAACTTATCAGCTCTATCATGCATTCGGAGGCCAACTTGAAATGGACTCTGTTACCATCATTAATAATTTTGTTGTATTTGTGTCTAGCTTCAGATACGAGCATGTTACAGTTATATCTTTAAGAGTTGGAGCTATTAAGGATGATAAAGAGTCACTTACATATAATTAATGTATCAAGTTTGTTGACTTTGTTTAGATCTGGTCTTTACGAACAATGAAGACATTATCAGAGACATTACGATATCAGATACCACATACTCAGATCACAAGCTCATTGAAGTGCAAACGACCATCAATACTCAGAATAGACCTAAAACGTTGATCAAGCGAGAGGGGCTATTCAGTAAATTCAATTTTAATAATAAAAGGATAGACTGGGAGATAATAAACAGGGAACTTACAAACATTCCATGGGAAACTGTTCTAAGTAATACAAGTCCTACAGAAGGAATAGAAAAACTGACTTCGGAAGCGTATCAAGTCTGTCTGAAACATGTTCCTTTGAGGAAAGCCAGAAAGAGATCCAACGTAGAAAGAGAACGCAGACGACACTATAAACGCAGGAAAAAAATAACGGAACTGCTTATGCAGACACGAATTTCCCGTCAAAGAAGGAATAAGTTAAACAATAAATAAAATAAAGATAATAACAGGTAGCCACACAGTCAGTAAAGATGCTATCTCCCTCCATCCCTCAGCATTACTCCTCTCACAGTGCTAATTATCACAACAATCCTGCTATTATCACAATCCTGGTCATTTTTATCACAATCAGGGGTCATCTGTAATACTGTCATCGCTAAATAATAGCAGTTACATATTTATTTTGACATTTTTAGGCGATGCTGTGGTCACAAGCTGAACAGCAATGCCGTTAGTTCATGCTGCGTGTGCCAGCCTTGGTTGCACCCACAGTATTGTGGCTCTCACACCTGAGAATATTGCCCATGATTTTGTTTAAACATGGCATCTGTTTACAAGAGCCCTGAGGAAGCTAAAGCGAACCCCGTGTAGCCGCGGGCAATTTGAATCGTGCCTGGCACCCTATGGCGTATATATACACCATGCGCACAGTGGGAGATGTTACTCATGGCGTATATATACACCATGCCTAGTTTAAGGGGAAAATAAAAAAAATGAAGTTTTGAAAAACAGAACAATGTCAAAAAAGTTCGTTCAGTGGTCACCAGGTAGGCTGCTCCATGTTTCTAAACTAAAAAAAAATAAACGAAAAATAAAAGAAAACGGTTGAAAAAATTTGAAAAATGGACAAATGCCATTAAGGTTTGTTCAGTGTTTGTCGGGTAGGCTGCTCCATTATAGCAATCTTTCTTTGTTTCAAATGTGTTCCTTTTGTTTTGTATTTTTCATTTATGACTCAATAATGGAGCAGCCCACCCGACAAACACTGAATGAACCTTTATGACATTTGTCTGTTTTTCAAATTTTTTCAACCCTTTTTTTTTTTTAAGAAACATGAAGCAGCCTACCTGGCAACCACCAAATGAACCTTTTTGACATTTGTTCTGTTTTTCAAAAAATTTCATTTTTTTTTATTTTCATTTTTTTATTTAAGAAACATGGAGCAGCCTACCTGCCAAACACCGAACGAACCTTTTTAACATTTGTTGTATTTTAAACAATTTCATTTCTTTTGTTCTACAAAAAAGTCATTGCTTTGCAACATCTCAGCAGGCACCCCTTTATATCCCAGCATCATTAGCATCTTTAAACAAAAACAACATAATTTATTTGCATTGTCGGAGGCGTTCGAGAGTGTGCAAGAAACAGCGCGACCCCACCATGTGGTGTCGTCGTTATTCAAACAAGCGGTCGCCATACGAAACGATTTTTCGGCGATTGGGCCAGTCGTTACCCAAAATGCTCGCCATTTGAGGCGATTGTTATTCAAGGTACCACTGTATATACATTTTTCTTCTGGCCTCCATAGCCAGAAGTTCATATAGTTCAGTGATTTATTGAACAATCAACCACAGAAAGTGATAGATTATTGTATGAGGAGTGATGCCTAGTCTCAAATGTGACCTGTGCACATTATACCCATTGTGTGGGCAGTGGTGAATGTTGTTGCAAGTACTTAACTGTTTTGCACTTGCTGGGTGAATTTCCTGGTTGTGAAAGTAATCAAAACTTTTTTATTCATCAATTGGAGGATATTAACTGTTAGTGTTTGGTGCAGTGCTGCGTTGTCGACGGTGGCGGCAGAGGAACGGAAAGTAGCAGGGGAGGAGAGACGGAGCCAGCGGCTGGAGCAGGACCTGGCTGCCACCACCCTCGCCAGGGATGTAGCCAACAAGGAGATCAGGTCAGGCTCACTATACAGTACTGCCACTCTTCCTAGCTTCCTTCACCAAACTTACTTGCTTCACCCAGTTACATTACATACAGTGTGTGTGTGTGTAATTTTTTAACCATTTAGTTTTGTTCATTTATTATGCACCACATGGCAGCCTGTCCTCATAAATAAAGGCCAAAGTCCATTCCATGCACCTGCCGAACCCTCTGTTTATGAATGAAAAACGGTTCACACACGACTCACAACTGATGATGTCTGAGCACTTCAGGAACAAGTAATTACCAAAGTATAATTACCCAAGTGTAGTTACAGGATGAGAGCTATGCTCGTGATGTCCCGTCTTCCCAGTACTCTTTGTCATATAACGCTTTGAAACTACAGACGGGTTTGGCCTCCTCCACCTTCTCACCCAACTTTTTCCAACCGTCTACCACTCTGTTTGCGAAAGTGAATTTTCTTATATTTCTTCGGCATCTTTGTTTAGTTAATTTAAATCTATGACCTCTTGTTCTTGAAGTGCCAGGTCTCAGGAAATCTTCCCTATCAATTTTTTTGATTCCTGTTACTATTTTGTTCATAGTGATCATATTGCCTCTTTTTCTTCTATCTTCTAGTTTTGGCATATTTAGTGCCTCTAACATCTCCTCACAGCTCTTGCCCTTCAGTTCTGGGAGCCCTTGTAGCATCTCTGCACCTTTTCCTTTTTGTTAATATGCTTCTTAAGATATGGGCACCATACAACCACTCCATATTCCACCTTTGGTCTAACAAAAGTTGTGAACAATTTCTTTAGTGTTTTGCTATCCATGTATTTAAAAGCAATTCTGAAGTTAGAAAGTGTAGCATAGGCTCCCCACACAATGTTCTTAATGCGATCCTCAGGTGATAGTTTTCTATCTAGAACCACCCCTAGATATCTTTCTTTATCAGAATTATTTAAAGATTTCTCACATAATTTATAGGTTGTGTGGGTCTATCTTTTCCTATTCCACATTCCATAACATGACATTTATTTACACTACAGTCTCCGTGGTGTAGTGGTAAGACACTCGCCTGGCGTTCCGCGAGCGCTATGTCATGGGTTCGTATCCTGGCCGGGGAGGATTTACTGGGCGCAATTCCTTAACTGTAGCCTCTGTTTAACGCAACAGTAAAATGTGTACTTGGATGAAAAAACGATTCTTTGCGGCAGGGGATCGTATTCCAGGGACCATAGGATTAAGGACTTGCCCGAAACGCTACGCGTACTAGTGGCTGTACAAGAATGTAACAACTCTTGTATATATCAAAAAAAAAAAAAAAAAAAAAATTAAATTCTATTTGCCAAGTGGTGCTCCATATACTTATTTTGTCCAGGACTTCTTGAAGGACATGACAATCATCTAAGTTTCTTATCTTCCCTATTATATTAGCATCATCAGCAAACATGTTCATATAATTCTGTATTCCATCTGGTAGAGAGTTTATATAGACAATGAACATTACCAGTGCAAGAACTGAACCCTGTAGTAATCCACTTGTGACATTTCTCCAGTCCGATACATTGCCTCTGATTATTGCCCTCATTTTCCTATCAAAAAAATTTCATCCATGTTAGAAGCTTACCTGTCACCCTTCCAATATGTTCTAGTTTCCAGAACAACTTCTTATGTGGAACTCTGTCAAAAGCCTTTTAAATGTCCAGATAGATGCAGTCAACCCAACCATCTCTTTCCTGTAAAATCTTTGTAGCTCCATCATAGAAACTGAGTAAATTCATTACACAGGATCTTCCAAATCGAAAACCATTAAATCGGGCATATGACTTAGACAGCTGGAGACAAACACAGCAAACACATAGTGGAAGCTGCCCGAGACTTCGGAATGGCATTAGGTGGGGTTAGAATGGAGAGCAATATCGTAGAAGCAAACCCCGCATTGCTTAGGGCCGAAGGTGTCACATACCCCACAAACAGTATAATGAAAGCAGAACACATGAACACAAGACGACTCGTGGCATGGACGACGAACAACCCTCAAATTCGCACAAGACGACATCAGGTTCAGAGGGGATGTTCATAGGACCATTGAACCTGCAAGGGATTTCCAAGGCCTGAAGGATAAACCAAACAGAACATCCAGGCACTGGAATCACTGTGCCAGACCTAAAAGCAAGTGGACATAGCCTAGTTCACTGGGCTGTGAAGGCCGACCCCGGTGGGCCACCACAAGCAAAGAGTAAGCTCTAAGGGAGTGGCTCTTAAACACTCCAGAGAAGATAATTCTGGTAATACAAGGGCAATGCACAAGTTAAGTACATAATTTTGTACATAAAGGATGCAGGGAAACAAAACTTTATGGATAGTGAAGTATTTGTGAAGGAATTATTAGGTCTTGACAAGACTCATCTAAAATATCATCAATGTTATACAAGTAAGGAAAGCTGTTAAGTTCATTCGTATATTTGAAAGTAAATCCTTTAAAATTTAAACTATGTTCTGTGTTTAAACGGACTGATTGCATTACCTGAACTTGCTACCAATTTTAGTTTCAAAAGTTAAGACCATTTTAGGTTACACATGGGATCTTGGAAAATAATTAAAATAATTCACATATGAAATCTTGTTTTTCAGTATCCAAATTTACAGAACATCATTTACTTTACTGTCATTTAATCAGACAACTGCAGAAGGAATTGGCAAGCATGACTCAGGACTGCAAGAACCTGCAAGAGGATCTCGAAAAGTCTCGGGTGTCAAAGGATAATTTCAAGAAGAAGGCCCAAGAATATTGTCTCACTTTAGAGGAGTTGACCAGCATTCTCTCTTCCAAGGTCAGTGGTAGATGGTGTATAGTCCAGGTTCCTTAATTTAATCTTGCTCCAAATTCTCAAGCTCTGAATGGTCATCTTAAAAATGACTACCCATATACTGTATTATATCATGTTTACCCACATTTCTAGTATAATATGTGACTATTGTTAATCATTTTATTGCTATTGTAGTTACTGTTAACATATACAGTATGTATTTTTATATTCATGTCTTGCAATTCTTGCATCCATATCTCTCCTGCATTACTTCATAAAATGAAAAGGAACAAGAAAAACTGAGTTATGATAATGTGATAAGCACTGAGGAAGCAGAGTTATGTGTGATAAACAGTCTCCGTGGTGTAGTGGTAAGACACTCGCCTGGCGTTCCGCGAGCGCTATGTCATGGGTTCGTATCCTGGCCGGGGAGGATTTACTGGGCGCAATTCCTTAACTGTAGCCTCTGTTTAACGCAACAGTAAAATGTGTACTTGGATGAAAAAACGATTCTTCACGGCAGGGGATCGTATTCCAGGGACCTGCCCGAAACGCTACGCGTACTAGTGGCTGTACAAGAATGTAACAACTCTTGTATATATCTCAAAAAAAAAAAAAAAAAAAAAAAAAAAAAAAAAAAAAAAAAAAAACTTTCTGTTAGGAAGCTCAGCACCTGGTGGTGATCCTACATTCACAGTTTCAAGTGCTGGAGGAGCCAGAGTTCTTTGTGGCAAGGAGAGCTTGGCGGATCAGATCAACTTAACACTATCGTGCACGGCGCGTGAGCGCCGCAGACTTTGATGTCATGGTGCGGGCGAGCGTGCGGCGACACCTAAATGTTTATTCTGTACTCGTTTCAGCTTTCTTACCTTAATTCTCATGCTACGTTGTTCGTTTTGGTATCATTGTGTTGGCAATGGAATTGCCTACAAGTGTATATGCATATAATGTCCAAAAGCCTGGCATGACTTCCCACAGCAAAGCCTAAAGTTGGAAAAGTTACCCGTGAGCGCACAAAATCAGTAAAATGTGTATACTCGTTTCAGTTTTCTTACCTTAATTCTCGTGCTACGTCGTTCGTTTTGGTATCATTGTGTTCGCAATTAAATTCCCTGCAGGTGTATATGCATATAATGTCCAAAAGCCTGGCAAGACTCCCTGCAGCAAATCCCAAAGTTACCCATGAACGAGCACCAATTTGCACACCACAACCTAGTGTGCATACTCGTTCAGTTTGATAACATCAATTTTCGTGTTACGTCGCTCGTTATGGCATCAAATTGTTCAAAATATAAAGGCGCGCATTTTAAAACTAGTCTCATAATAATAGAGCAATAACTGGAATTTTAACAAATATTTTAATTTGGGACGCTCATCACAATTATTTATATCTTTCCAGTGTTCTGACATCAATTTTTGTGTTACGTCGCTCGTTTTGGTAACAAATTGTTTGCAATCTAAAGGCACGCATTTTAAAACTAGTCCCATCATAATAGCACAATAAATAGAATTTTAACAAATATTTTAAAATTTAAAATTTAGACCCAAAAACATATTTATACTCTTTCAAGTGTTCTGACATCAAGTTTCATGTTACATCTTTTACTTTGGTATCAAACTGTGCGCACTCTAAAGGCGCTTATATTGAAACTATCCCGAGGTTGATCAGATAAAAAATGAATTTTATACAAATATTTTTGGAGTGGATGCGAGTCCTGTCCACAGCTAGGACTCGAAGAGAAAAAAAGTGGGCGTGATCGGTGTCCAAAGCGAGCGATAGTGTTAAAACCTAAAAACCCAGAAAGCATAAGCACCAGAAAACAAGCCACTATTTTAAGAAAATTAGGAACCCTCAGGTAACTATGACATGATCATTGTTGCAGTGTAAGCTCCTTAACAGTATTGCACCTCACCATCACCAAGTGGCAGCCCAGGTCACCCGTAGTTTTATTACTTATATCTAGATTTTTGGGAGATCTCTGATCCCCGGTCTCTCTTTACTTCTTAGATTCTGATCCTAGCTCTCAGTATGCAAGAGTTGGTCTCAATGGCCTGATGCAGCTCTCAGGCTTGACTGAACCAGTGCTGTGCTTAGTTCAAGAAGCTACTTTGAGGGTCCATCCCAGAAATCATTATTAGATTTAGTGTTTAATGAGCTTTCAATCTTTGAATGGTGTCTTGCAGGATTCAGAGCAGTCAATGTTGAAGAAGCAGTATCTGAACCTGAATGAGGCAGTGTCATCGCTCAAGTCTCTCAATGCCTCCCTGGAGGAAAGCATTACATCACGAGAGCAGGAGATGACCAAGATGGAAGCTATGATGGCCAAGTTTAAAGAGGAGAGAGAGCAGCTTATTAGTCAGGTGCACATTTATTTTACTTCCATTAAGAAATAAATTACATTAAATAATTTAAGATATTTTTCCATCTGTGAATTCCACAAATTAATTTTACTGTACAATACTTTTGGGTAAACATGACCTTTTATCTTTGTGGCCTAGCCAAAAGTTTCTATGTTTGAAGTTAGAACTTAATACTAATCTTGTTTGCAAAATTTAGAAAATACTACATACTATTTCTCTACCTTTGAATTTAACAAGCTTTTCATTCAAATTAATTGTATGTAGAAAATGTAAAGGCATATATAAATTATATTGAAATGCAATTCAACTTTATTGTAATTTATTAATGATCTTAGTTTAATATATCAAATGAAAAAGTCAATATTCGGCACCTTTTATGTTATGTGCAGATGATGGAGGCAAGTCAGAAGTGTGATGAACTGGAAGACTCATGCAGAAAGTTGGAGGAAGACAAGTACAATGTAGAAAAGGAACTTCTCACAACCCGTGACCTAGCACAGAAGCTGGAAATGAAGAGAAGTCAAGCAGAGGGAGAGGTAGCCAGGCTCAATACCTCCCTGGAAAAAGTAATGCAACTATATTAGCAATATATAATAATAATAATAATAATTCATTGTCGGGGAACAGGCAGGCAGAGGGTATTTGTACATGTTACGCTTGTATCGAGGTCCACCCCCCCCCCCCCCCCCACACACACCTCTTTCCCCATGATTGACTTACTGACCCTTCCCAGGATGCAACTTTATAATATGCTGACTAACTCCTGGGTACATATTTATTGTTAGGTGAACAGGGGTACTAGGTGATATGATATGCACCCAACCATTTCTGTCCCGCCTTGGATTCAGACCCAGAATTCTCAATTGCGAGTCATGAACAAACCTGACTGTACTACAGGGACCCTTATAATATATAAATATTACAGGGACCTATATAGATATATTTACAGGGGTACCTTAGTTTATGAATTTAATCCGTTCCTGGAGATGGTTCGTAACCCGAAAATTCGCAAACTGAAGCAAATTTCCCCAAAAGAAATAATGGGAAATAAATTAATCCATTCCTGACTCCCCAAGAAATTAACTTCAAAGTAAATTTTATACCTAATTCACCCAAATCTTCACTACAAAAGTATGTACAAGTCATTACTTTCCTTCACTGATGACTCCTGTTGGCGTATGGAAGATGGTGAGGAGGGGAGAGGAGGAGGAGGAGAGGTAATTACCTAAGTGTAGTTACAGGATGAGAGCTACGCTCATGGTGTCCCGTCTCCCTAGCACTCTTTGTCATATAACGCTTTGAAATTACTGATGGTTTTGGCCTCCACCACCTTCTCACCTAACTTGTTCCAACCGTATACCACTCTGTTTACAAAAGTGAATTTTCTTATATTTCTCCGGCAGCTTTGTTTCGTTAGTTTAAATCTATGACATCTTGTTCTTGAAGTTCCTGGTCTCAGGAATTCTTCCCTGTCAATTTTATCGATTCCTGTTACTATTTTGAACGTACCTATAGTGATCATATCGCCTCTTTTTCATCTATCTTCTAGTTTTTGCATATTTAATGCCTCTAACCTCTCCTCGTAGCTCTTGTTCTTCAGTTCTGGGAGCCACTTTGTGGCATGTTATTGCACCTTTTCCAGTTTGTTAATGTGCTTCTTAAGATATGGGCACCATACAACCGCTGCATATTCCAGCTTTGGTCTAACAAAAGTCGTGAACAATTTCTTTAGTATTTCTCCATCCATGTATTTAAAAGCAATTCTGAAGTTAGAAAGTGTAGCATAGGCTCCTTGCACAATGTTCTTTATGTGGTTCTCAGGTGATATTTTTCTATCTAGAACCACCTCTAGATCTCTTTCTTTATCAGAACTTTTTAAAGATTTCTCACATAATATATAGGTTGTGTGGGATCTATGTTCTCCTATTCCACATTCCGTAACATGGCATTTATTAACATTAAATTCCATTTGCCATGTGGTGCTCCATATACTTACAGTATTTTGTCCAGGTCATCTTGAAGGGCATGACAATCTTCTAAGTTTATTATCCTTCCTATTATCTTAGCATCATCAGCAAACATGTTCATATAATTTTGTATACCAACTGGTAGATCATTTATGTTGACAATGAACATCACTGGTGCAAGAACTGAACCCTGTGGTACTCCACTTGTGACATTCCCCCAATCTTATATATTGCCTCTGATTACGGCCCTCATTTTTCTATCAGGAAATTTTTCATCCATGTTAGAAGCTTACCTGTCACCTTTCAAATGTGTTCCAGTTTCCAGAATAACCTCTTATGTGGAACTCTGTCAAAAGCTTTTTTTAGGTCCAGATAGATGCAGTCAATCCAACCATCTCTTTCCTGTAAAATCTCTGTGGCTTCTTCTTGAGAGGTTATCTTAGATGATTTCGGGGCTATTTAGTGTCCCCGCGGCCCGGTCCTCGACCAGGCCTCCACCCCCAGGAAGCAGCCCGTGACAGCTGACTAACACCCAGGTACCTATTTTACTGCTAGGTAACAGGGGCATAGGGTGAAAGAAACTTTGCCCATTGTTTCTCGCCGGCGCCTGGGATCGAACCCAGGACCACAGGATCACAAGTCCAGCATGCTGTCCGCTCGGCCGACCGGCTTGATAATAGAAACTGAGTAAATTTGCTACACAGGATCTTCCAGATCGAAAACCATACTAGTGGTGGAGCAAGATGGCTAAGTACTATACTGTATCAAGTTTGGTAGTTCATAGTTTTGTCTGGTGATTTGTGTGTTGCCAAATACTGTATTACTGAGGGAAGATGAGTGTTTAGTGTCTCCCTTTTATTTTTGGCTATTGGTTCACCTCAGTACTGGATCCCCAATTCCCCCCACCCTCCACCCCACCTCCCATGGCCATGGCATTGGCCAATGGAAGGGACAAGATGGAGTTTGCAAGGTCCTTGTTCTTGGATGGCACCGAGTAGTCATAGTAACCTCTTGTATACAGATGCCACCTGGCATGCTCAGGTGAACTACTTCAGAAAAGAGCATTTCATTTCACTCAATGTTCTATTTACACAATACAATATATTTCTGGGTAAAGTACTGAGCAATAATGTTCAGGCAAGAACTGGACTTTATTGACATAAGAGACTTTTGGGGGTCTTTGAAATACATCACTGTTTTCCCCAAGTATTATTAGCCTTGTATAATACAATTTCATGGAGAATGTACAACTTTTATTTCTGATTCATCTCTCACTCTATGTGAGAGCCCATTGTATACTGTATATTAAATACTGTAACTATTTCCAAATCTTTGTGTAATTATAGGATAACAATTGACAATTAAATAGTGTAATATGATGATAATCGTAGAAAATATAAATCTAACATTGCTCAGGAATGTCTGCAACCAGATGTGGTGTTTAGTGATATCTTTCACAGTATTACAACCCATTGTCCAGGTATTAGAACAGAAACGATCCCTAGAGCAGAGGTTAGATGCACTTACCAGTCAACTCAACAACGAACGCTCAACTGTTAGGTCCATGGAAGAGGTGCTTAATGAGAAACGAAGAGCAGAGTGGTCATCTGAGGCCAACAACAAGCAGTTGGAGGTGGAGAAACATCAGCTACAGAGGAAGGTTAGTTATACCTTTCACAACTGGAAAGTCCTTACTAAACTTGCTGTTAGTTCTTACCTATTATGCAGTACAGTGCTATATCTGTATGAATTTAGGTGTTCTAATGTCACATTTACCTTTCATTATTGAATAGCTGATTGAGCAGAATGGGTTAATTTCTTTTACCTAATGGACTTTAGTTTATTAGTAGTATATCATCTATGTATATTTTTAATAGCAATTCCCTTAAGAACTCCTCATGTTGCTTTATTGTTGCAGCTTCTGTTACAGCATACCATGCACCATCTTGATAAGGACAGGTTAAATTAACTCATTTAGTCATGTTAATTTGACTGTGGACAGCAGATTAGTAAAGCATAAACATTTAAAGCCAAGTAAATATTGAGAAATGTAGCATTTGTGGGTGTAAACTGTAAGAGAGAACTGTTCAACTGCTCATTGATGACTTATGAAAAAGTATGGCTTTGAATGTAGCTGTAAAGCTACTTGCTGAACAAGCCACTCAGTCACTTCCTTAGTCAATGTTCAGCTCTCCCTGATGCAGTAGGAATCATTTCAAGCGAACCCTTCTGAGGTATAAATAGTGGAATGATGTTTGGATAATTCTTAATCTAGCCTAGAATAATGGTAGAAGTCACATTTAATTGTCCTCAAAATGCCACATTCAAGCAATACTTAATTTCAAAGAGACTAAAAAGTATTACTCTGCTAAACTGCTAGTTGGCTACCTGGCAGGTTCCCAAGCTGATCATATGACACTATTAGTACTGTCAATAATGATAAGTGGGGACTATCCCTCTTTCATCCCACCATAACCTTGTAATCACAGGGTAAGTCAGGTAGAAAAAGTAGGACATGGGAGCAACGAACTGGCTTGCTCAGGAAGGTGCATTTATACTTAAAGCCGTATTTCTGAGCAGAAACCACTCTGGTAATCCCTTGGATAAAGCTCCCTACAATGTATATTACCTAAAAAACAGGACTGCAAATGGTGAGAAATACAACACAGAAGAGAAAAGGCAAAATAGCAAAACTCTGGTTAAACAGCAGAAGCCAGTGGGCTCATGCTTGCAAAACTGTGAGGCACTGCGAGAAGTGACAAGAGTAATCTCACCTGTGAGGAAAGACGGCAGCCTGGAGGGCAGGTCTCTTGCAGGTACCATACTGCCAACACCAAATGGCGTCATCCATTTAATGGGGATTTAGGGAGCAGACTCACGGATGGCGCTGATGTCACTACTTCACTCCCCAACGATGTAGTCGGGTTCGTAACAATGTTGTTTCCTTCTTTTCGGGTGATGTTTGGGTCTGCTGCTTCCTGAGGGGTCCTTGAGTTGCTGCTTGGTTGGTCAGGCAGAGGGTGCTTTCTTTTGTTGTTCAAATGCGGCTCTTCGTTGTTCTCTGCGTCTTGGCCTCCGAGGCTGTGGACGCGTTTTGGTTTGCCCAGATTCCCTTACTTCCCTCCTTCTGGTTCTGGGGTTTGGGTCTCCTGGGTCGTTGACAAGGTCCTTTCTTTTAGTCTGTGGTCTTGTTTTATGTTAGGGCGCGTGGTGTCCGCCTCCCGGATCCTTCCCTCTTTTCCTTATCTGAGGTGAGGTAGCTCCGTGGAGCCGATGGAGCTCCCCCCAGAAAACCAGCGTTGAATGTAATGAAATGCCATTTCCGGGGTGAGTCCAGGAGGCTTCCCAGCATCCCTCCCTCCCTCTGGTCGGTGGTGTTTTTCTCGCTTTTTGATATCCAGGCTAAGAACTGAAGGTTGGGTCGCCGGCGGGTGGGTCTGGGGCTCCTCCTTCCCCCTCCCAGGGATGTGGGGCTGTGCAGAGAGCGGGGACGACATGATGACGTCATGCTAGTTTGCTAATTTTCATTTGAGGAGTTCTGTCCACTTGTTCGGCCTTCGGTCGCAAAAGTTTTACCAGAATAGAGGTTTGTTTTGGGGTACCTACCTTTCTGGTGCCTGCCCCGGTCGATGGCAGTTATAGAATGCTCCCAACCACAGGGGGTTCTCTATAGACCATTGCTCTTCATGCCTCTTTAGAGGGGGCCAGGTTCTGGCTCGTGGTCCCCAGTAGGCAAGAACTCCATGCATTGACTGATGCCAGAAAGATATACATATCCATTCAGCCTGGATTGCTCTGGGGAGCCTCCAGGACTCACCCAGAAAATGGTGTTTCATTACATTCAATGCTGGTTTCTCTTCTCTGTAGGTAGTTAGCTTCAGGGAGCTGATGGGGCTCCCCACAGACAACCAGAATTGAATGTAATTAGATGCCAGTTTCTGGGTGAGCCTCGTAGATTCCCTGACACCCTCCCTCCCCACCAGTCAGCAAATTTGATCATTCAAGATCTGGCTGGTAGAGCTAACGAGTGGGGGGTTAGTTGGACGAAGTTTTGCTTGTTTGTTTTCTTTGTGAGAGAGTTCTTTTGATAATTTGAGGGCGTAGGTAACGTTTTGCAACCAGGCAGTAGTGTGTTTTGAATCACCTACCTTTCTGGGTGCTTCTCTGGTCGATGGTAAGATGACAAACTTTACATTTAAAGTGTTCATGGGCCATTGCTCCCTGTACCCCTCTGAGGAGGCCAGATTCTGGATCATGGTCTTCAGTAGTCATACAAGAACTCTGCGACTGATGACTCCAAGTAGTATGGCACTTAATCAGTATAGATAGCTTGAGGGAGTCTCATGAGCTCACCCAGAAACTGGTGTTTCATTACATTCAGAGCTGGTTTTCTCAGTTCTGAGTTGATCCCAAGTTTCTCTTGCCTGAGAGAGCCAGATTCTGATCCTGGCTCCCAGTAGGCAAGGTTGGGTATCAGAGGCCTGGTGCATTGTTAAGACATATCAGTATTAGCACTCTCAGTAGCTCAGGGAGCTACTGAGGGTCCAATAGCAAAGGGAATTTCATTATATTCAATGCTTGCTTTGTGTGTGATATGGTATAGAAAAAATACTTGCTAAAATGCTAAATTTATATTTATATTTCTGTACTACAACTGATACTTCTCATTTCAGAGCGCTAATCTGCTTTCCTTTAAAGCCTTTCAGAATATAGTAGTATGGAAAATTTAGGGAAATTACTGTTTCAGATCTCAGAACTTCAAGAACAGCTAGAAGATGAAGTAAATGAAGTCAAAAGATTTCGGACCAGAGCAGCACAATTGGAGAGCGATGTAGAACGGATGCGTCGTGAATTAACAGATGAGCGATTTGAGAGGGAACGAACATCACAGGAGCTACGGCGGGTACAAAGATTTCAAAACATTAATAGTGCATTAGATGCCCTTGAAACTGGATCCCTGGCCACCAAAGAGGGTTCAAGACCCCCGGTCAGGGTGTTGCCAGAAGATCCACACCCGAGTCTAGTCGCCTCAAGGTTACCCAGTAGATCAGAATCTCCACTTCCCTCAGTGTCACAAACAGAAGCTCACTTAGAGAGGCGTCGTAGTTTTAGTAAGGCACATGCTACTCTTCTCCATAGCTCCTCCTCTGACACAGGACTGGAGAAAAGTCAAGCTATATCCAGCAGTTCAGACTCTCACAAGGAACCTTGGAGACTTGCCTTTGGAAGCAGAACTTCACAGTTAGCATGGCAAAGTGCCAGCCAGGAATCCATCCACCACTCACCAATTGCATACAGAAAAGCAACTGAAGAAAGCCCTCCATATAGAATACTAACCCCTACTAGAGTAAGAACTTCCTCCCCACCCCAGCAAGCCAAAGCTTTGACCATAGTCTCACATTCTCTGACTGAAAGAACATCCCCACATTCTCACCCAGCAGTGAGTGCAGAGGATGCCCCCAGTGTACGACCAAAAAATGCCAGTTCAAAGTTAAGTAAGCAAGGAGCCAGTGGTGGAGAGACTGACAGTTGGGACTAAGGTGGTGTGCTACACTTCTTGGTAGTTCTGTAGTGTAACGTATGTATTAATCTGGTACTTTACACCTGTTGAGGCACTGTATTTGCACTAGTACTGTATGCTTAATTTTGGACATACATCTGTGTTGTATAAATGCAAGAAAAACAGTTGTATTAGTTTTGTAGTGTATTGCAGCTGTGTAGTTACTTCTTATTGAGGGACTACTTTATATTTTAAAGGTCAGATATTTTTTAACGTATTAGTCATATTTTTTTAAAAGCAAAATGCCTGGAGAAATGTGTGACGTAACCTTGACTGTGTTAATAAGGTGCCTTCACACAAATTATTATTCTTGTAAATAAAATATTTGCTTGTGAGTGAACTTCAATGACATAAGCCTTAATATTACTTCTAAACAAAACTTCTTAGTATTCTTTTTATAGCTATTACTTTCTTATCTTGTAAAGATTGGCTTGTTCATTCAGCAACTTTTATTGTAAAGATGGTGGGTATAAATATGGATATGCAGTACATGTTTAGTACAGAAACACTCTTTAGATACAATATAACTACTTTGCCAACTACTGGTGCTGAGAAGACTTATCCATTGGACCAGATTGAAACTTCAGCCTCAAACATATTTTAGTTAGTATTTCAGTAGGTGATGCACTTGTAGACTTACATTTGTTTTATAGAAAAATCACTTCATTCAGTTATCATATATATTAAATTGCCAGAATCTTTTTTTTTTTTTCACTTTAAGAGTAACTTAAATAGCCAAGGATCATTGCATTTACCGTACAGTATATGGTAAATGTATTTGGTAAATGATCATTGCATTTATCATACAGTATTACCATAGTTAGGTCTTGGTGTCATACCAGGTGCAGCACTCGTGTATGAGGCAAGTTAGGTCTTGGTGTCATACCAGGTGCAGCACTCGTGTATGAGGAACAGTATAATAGATTGGAGATTTGATACTTGTTCACATCAATCATTTCTCTACGAGCATCTTACGTTTTTCTAACAGGGTTTCCTTAGTGTGTGGAGTCTCTCTTTGTCTTGTTGAGGGGGCATAATTTTGGAACCTGTGCCCAGTTGTATGTTTTTGCCTCTGGAAATTCAAGGCTCTTGGGTGCCACTGAGGGGCTTTCAGAAAAGGAAGTTTTATTATACAGTGCTCTTTATTTTTCTTCATTATTGTAAAATATTTTGATTATACTTATTATTGTAGTCTTATATTTTGTTCAACTGTTTAAGCCTTTACATTCCTCTTATTATTAATAAACATTATTTTAACTTCTGTTAATTAACTCTCATGATTTTTATTATTTGATAAATTATTAAACAAATCTTACATATTGCATGATTACCTGTTCAAAAATTTAAGCATTTAACATACTGTATTTATAATTGCAGTTTTGTATTTTCCAGTCTGTATTGCAAGCCCCAGTATTTAGTCATTTGTAAGTATATCACAAATTTTCCTGTGGTGACCATGTTACTTGGCTGATACTCCATACAATGATTTATTGATCTGCTTTATTTACTTCAGACTAAATAAAAATCTGTGGAAATTGGTTTGGGAACTTAAGTTATTATTAGTTGTAATTGGAGATTCACAAAGGTCAGGGACTTCTTGATGTATGTAATTCACATGTTGTAAACTCAACCATCTTTGATGATTCTTTGAGGATTGCAGTCTTGATGGCTCAACATGGCATTCATTCTGGCAGCATCTGGATTATCTGAAATATTCAGTCAGGCAGTAGTTGGATTATTTAAACACTAATTGTGATTTTCATCATTAATTTTTTTCATTTATATTTTGTTAACTTTAGATAATTTTCTTGTTTAAAAACTTATTTTGTATTTCATGCCATAGTTTCCAGTCCATGCTGTCCATTTCAAAAGATAACTCAGGTGCTCTTGTGCAGTAAGTTAAACTGCAGGTGTGTGATTTTATCATAAGTAAACATATTTCCTTGGTGATCCCCCAGGCGCGTACAGAACAGTCTAATCATGCTGTCATAATTCTTGAGTTGTGAATGCAGCATGTAATTGCTACAGTTTCATAAGAATTAGTTGCTCACAAGTTTCTACTGGAGTTGAGTAAATGTTTGGTAAATTTTAATGACATTTTCATGTACCAATAGCATGCTTGTCTAATAAATTTAGCATACTGTATATTTTAAACTACTGTATACCTATACATTTCTAAACATTTATTCATTATGAATATAATGTGAAGGTTTCTTCACAGCAAAAACTTTAATATAAAGCTTTCTTTAATTGAGCTGTGTATTAGATGTAACTCATCTATGTACCTGTACTGATGTATCTATCAGTGAAGTTTACAGTATTCAGCTTGAGCAGAATACAAACTGCTGTTGCTGGTATCGCCTATATACTTAACATTAAATAATCCACATGCCAAGCACTTACTATAACAACATTTTATTTCTCTTTCTAGGTTCGAACTATGCTTTTATAAGAGCAAAGCCAGTTTTGAGGTGAACTGGAACTTGTCTCTCCAGGAGCTATTGTTTAATGCTTTAAGCCCTGTTTATACAGTACATTGTATTATAATTGTAATTATTGTTACTGTTGAGGATTCAATAACCGGTGGAATAGCTTTACAATGGAAAAAAACAGGCATAGTATCTCAGTTATTTTCAGAAAAGGACAGTTGATAGTGTTTTGGTATTCAGGGTTATATCAGGGCAGAGTAGAGAATATTTTCCATGCGCAATATGTGGAGTGTTAAGTGATGAAATATTATGCAGACGATGAGTCACAATAACATGACTGAAGATATGATAACCAAACCACACATCAAAAGATTGAGAAATGACGTTTCAGTCCGTCCTGGTCCATTATCAAGTAGTATCACATATGACCTGATAATGGTCCTAGACGGACAGAAATGTCATTGTTTCTCCATCTTCTAATGTTTGGTTTGGTCATCATGAAATATTATGATATGCTTATTTGAAACATTTCAACTGTTTTTGGTCACTTTGAAGTTTTGGGAAATTTGTTAACTGTAACCAAACATGTTTTTAAAAGCTTCAAATAAGAAAGATATGTACAGTAGCAAAGCATTTTAAGTATCATTTTATTTGTCATATTTAGATGAATTAATTTTGATCTCTTTTACTAGAGTATAGTGAGAACCTTGGCTAATGGCCTAATTGGGATTGGAAATGTTTGATCAAATCAAAATACAGTATTCATTAAATCAATTGTTTTTTTAAATTTGGGTTTCTTACTGCAAACAATAGAATACGTCTCTGCTGATGTTTGTGCACAAATATAAACCATGTAATTTATATATACTGTAAAGGTAAAACAGTAATGTATGCGATAAATAAGGATTCAAGTTAATATGAAAACTTCCTTCCTAAGCAATTAACTTGATTGTTTCCTAAGATCCACTGTGTATTGTACTGGAGTAGTAAAGGTTTAAAGGAACACTGGAGTAGGGTAACACTCTGATACAGGCACAACAGGGAGTCATACTGGTGTTAAGGAACACTGGAGTAGGGTAACACACTGATAAAGGCACAACAGGGGGTCATACTGGTGTTAAGGAACACTGGAGGAGACTTGCTTCACTTAGAATGACCTTCAGAAAATAAATTCATGTAATTTAAAAATTCTTTTTATGTCCTGGGCATGATAAGTGACTAACAGTGAAGCACTCAACTATCAGTTAGGCCATCTGTTCCCTAACACAACCATCAACAGGCAGCTGCAAAAAAAGGAAAGGAAGCAAGAAAGTAAACTCAGAAAGCTTTTTATTTCTACTCAAAGCCCTATTTCAGACTATCCTACTTGGTTATCTACAGAAGCAGCCAAGCTCTACAAATAAATATTATAAGAAGCTAACCTGTGCTATAGAGTGGAGCATGAAGATGCATGTACGCCCAGGAGTGGGATGGTGGAAGCCTGAGGTGCCCGAAGGTGTCCCAGCCAAGGGCTAGAAGGTGGGGAAGAAGCACTCACCATAAGAGGACGGGCTGGAGGAGCTGGCACGGCGCCTCGACGTATGCCCCCTGGCCCTGTATCGAGGGCGACGCTCGGAGGGGAAGGGCGAGGGGGCTGGGGCGGCCGCGGCAGGGGCGGCCACGGCACCACCTCCGTCGCAGTGTCCTGAGCCCGAGGAGGGCCCACGTGCCTGCGCAATGAGGGCCTGCAGCGTCGACCAATCGTCTGCTGAAAGGGGTGGGAGTTGTGTCACTGTGCCACCCGTTGCTTTGTCTGAATTGCCCAGCTGAGGTGTGCGCCCGCTGTCCGTGTCCGAGCCAGCCGAGGAGGGCTCTGTAGAGGGGGAGGCAAAGCATGCAGGCTTGGTCCGCGCCCTGGCCGGCGGTGTCCGTGCTCCACTACGTTGCTGTCCTCGCGTTGACGCCGTCCGTGCCCTCTTCCGTGTTGCAGATGTTGGGTGGTCCGGCTTCTCGCCACTGCGGAAAGAGGGAACGTTAGTGACAGCCTGACTAACCTGGCCACAGGCAGGGGGGAAAAACCCGGCTTCCATGCCTGCTAGCATAACATACGCCGCCCCAACTAACAGTAATTAAGACACGTTGCCGGGGATAGAAACAGAATCACACAGGCACGAAGGAGGGGGGGGGTAAGATAAGCAGACGTAGGAGGAACCAAGGAGACGTTTCTCACAGGCGTGCCCGCACGGCTGGGGGGGGGGGGCGGAAATAACAGTGGGCCGAAGAGAAGTTAACGTCGCGAGGCGCGCTGGACGGCACACAACCCGGTCTGAGAAAGGACATAGACCCAAAAGCGAGAGGCGATAACGTAGAATGGGATGGAAGAATGCGGAAGTAAGAGGGCGAGACCGAGTAAACATGGGAACCAAGGGGGGGGGAGGGCAACCGATAAGCCGCTGCTCGCGCACCGCTGGTCATACCTAAACATACCTAGACAGGAAGGGGACCAGCATAAAAGTAACCCAGCAAAGGAGACAAGCAGCTGGCAAAGCACAGCCTGCAGGAGGCGAATGAGCTGGGGAAGGCTGACGAACAGGTCCAAATAACTTAAAGCAAGGGCAAGAGGCCCGTAACACAGCAACGGGCCCGACGCGTCTGAATTTACCCAAATCATAAAGGCAAAGCTCTAGTAAACACCTGAAGGAGACCAAGAAAACTAAGCAACAGAAAGAAAGTTAACCAACCCAAGGAAAAAACCCAGAGAAGGGAGGGAAATTAGTAGCCTGAATAAACAAGCAAGAAGCAAGAGGGCCGCAACACAGATACCAAGGCAAGCTAGCAGACCTTACAGACGTAGTAGCAACAAGCGTAGTTGAACGACAGAGGAACCGGGGGAAGAACATAACTAACAGCGAGAGCTAGGCGTAAACGAGAGTAAAATGAAAGGAAACCAACAACTGCAGGGCCAGAAGCATAAGGCAAGAGCCGAGGGCCCACAACTGCACCTCGCGCATCCTGGCTGCCTTGAAAACAACGGCGAAGGAAAGGGGACAACTAACTGTAGACACTGCCAAGGAAATAAACAAAAGATGGCAAAGAGACAAAGATAACGTAAGCTAAATGTAACATTTCGCCCTATAATAAAAAATTTTTTATAACAAACATAAATGATGCACGACACAAATGTAACCAATTAAGTAACAGGAATTAAATTGTGGTAGGCGAATGGAACATTTCGCCCTATAATAAATAGATAACAAATTTTTAATGACAAACATAAAATGATGCACAGCACAAATGTAACCAAATAAGTAAGATGTATTAAATTGTGGTAGGCTAAATGGAACATTTCGCCCTAGAATAAATAAATAACCATTTTTACATTAAGAAACGGAGGAGAAGCATAACATAAATATAACCAAATAAGTAACGTGAATAAACTGCAAGAGCTAAGCATAAACTACTGTAACTACCGAGGAAACTAGGCAAAAGTGCAGGGCCAGGAAACGTAAAGCAAAATAAGGGCCCGCGAATACTGCAAATAGCACATCCTGGCTGACTTTACTTAATAATTTACTTAGTAACTCTGCAAATAGCACATCCTGGCTGACTTTACTTAATAATTTACTTAGTAACTCTGCAAATAGCACATCCTGGCCGACTTTACATAATGACGTAAGGCAAGGTAAAAGTGAACAAACATACTGTAACACAGCAACGCAAAATTAAACATGCGACATGAGCAAAGCATCAACTGTCGGAGTAAATTAAGGTAGGCTGTTTGGAAAAAGGAATCCGTGGTAATCTGAAAGCAGGAGGCATGTCAGTGCTGAAATGTAGAACATAATTATGAATAGGGGCAAGGCATGGCACGTGATATCTGCAAGTACAAAATAAGGGATACAATCGGCGTGTATATATAACCATTTTTACATTAAGAGAACGAAGGTGATGCATAACATAAATATAACCAAATAAGTAACATGAATAAACTGCAAGAGCCAAGCGCAAAATACTGTAACTACTGAGGAAACTAGGCAATATGCAGGGCCAGGGAACGTAAAGCAAAATAAGGGCCCGCGAATACTGCAAATAGCACCTCCTGGCTGACTTTACTTAATAAGTTACTTATAACTCTGCAAATAGGACATCCTGGCTGACTTTACTTAATGACGTAAGGCAAGGAAAAGTGAACAAACGTACTGTAACACAGCGAACGCAAAATTGAACATGCGACATGCACAAAGCATCGAATGTAGGAGTAAATTAAGTTAGGCTGTTTGGCAAAAGGAATCCGTGGTAATCTGAAAGCAGGAGGCATGTCAGTGCTGAAATGTAGAACATAATTATGAATAAGGGCAAGGCATGGCACGTGATGTCTGCAAGTACAAAATAAGGGTATACAATCAGCGTGTAGAGAAAACAATAAACAATAAAACACTACCAAAATAACATGGGCGTGCGGAAAACCAAGGAAACTCGAGGGAGAATAAGCGTAAGGGCACCTCCTGGCCGCCAATCTAAATGGCAGAAGAAGGAAACGCGTAAATGAATAATTATAGGGAGGAATATGAGTCGCCCGTATACGTATAGGTACAGGGCTGGGCGAGGCGGGGGAGCCTCTTCCCGACGACGCTTCGACGCTGCCATCTGCTGGAGGATACCGTGCCCCAGGCAACATGGGGGCCACCCCCCTGTCCAGGGCACTGCCCCTGGATCTGGATGCCGAGGACTTACGAACAACGAGGGAGACAAGTCATCCTGGATTGCCGGCGGCAACGCCGAACCCAGGGCCTGTGGTGCGTACCGTTAGACGTAAAACCTGCAGACGTCGTCGTGCTGATCTCGGGTCCGTGCTCCAACGCCAGCGTCTCCCTCCGATGTTGAAGAACGACAGACGACACAAGGCGGATGGGCAGGCGGACGAACGCTGAACTTGCAACGTAGGAGGAATCCCTGCGGGTCCATAGAATTACCCCAATCATCCCAAATCAGGCCAAAACTACCCAAAACGTATTAGCATTACGTAAGTAATGAAGAAATATGGTATATTTACTTACTATAATGTTGGTGCTACACGTAGAACATGATCAAACCTATTTTTTCTCTGAAATAATATAATTTCATAACGAAATGAGACGTAAATATGTGAGAGGTGACGCCATAGGAAGTCGACGGTCCAAGCGACAATTGTGTGGAGCGACTTATCCAAGAAATATGGTCGCCAGGAGAGTGTTTGCTGCCATATCAGCCTCCTGTACACAGTGATCCAGTCCTTTTCGTTCATTGAACACCGAACCCTACACGCCCTCTGATATATTGCTTAATTAACAAATATTCACAAATAAAGATTATATTTGTATATGTTATCAGAAAGGCAGATATAAAATAGTTTTTGTGAATCCATCACAGAGATTATACCTTATTAGAGAGGAAAAATATTCATACTTTAAACAAGGCTTCATGGCCGACGCTCTCCTTACCGATATGGGAACTATGACCTTCCGAAGATCAATGTTAATTTAATCTAGATATTGTAATAAACGAAGTTTTCTATGTCATCATAAAGACATAAATATAAGCTGCATGTTAATACTTTGGCATAAATATAACTGAATTGAAAGTTAAGATATATGCCTTTTTATAGTTACTTGATGGCTCGCTCAGGGAGTGTGAAGGCCTCCACACAAGCCAATCAATTTTATAATTACTTTGCATATATGCAAAGTAACGCCATAGGTCTTTATGTCAGAATAAAGCCATGTAGACGATAATGTAACTACATTTCAAGGAAAACATATCTTAATATAATTATTAAATGAATGCAAAGTTATGGTTAAATAAATAGCCAATACCACACAATCGCCGGTGTCCGGACACATGAATAGTCGCATTAGGTGAAAGGAAATGTACCCAACCATTTCCATTTACCCAACCAGTTTGTGCACCCTATACTCATCCTCTGTGCGGTAATTTATTGTGCATCCCATACTCATCTTGTTACCAGTAGTTTGTGCAACCCATACTCATCCTGTGACCCGTAATTTATTGTGCATCCCATACTCATCCTGTTACCGGTAGTTTGTGCAGCCCATACCCATCCTGTGACCTGTAATTTATTGTGCAACCCATACTTATCCTGTGACCTGTAGTTTATTGTGCAGCTAATACTCATTCTGTGAGTCATAGGACATTGCGAAACCCTTTCTCATCGTGTGAATCTTTGTTTACTTTGCTCTCCATATTCATCCTCTGCGCGATAGTTTCTTGTGCAACCCATACCCATGATGTGAGTGGTAGTTTATTGTGTACCCTATATTCATCCTGTGAGTATAGGGTTCACAATTCTTGTTTGGATTCTTGTAATGTTATTTGTCTATTTGTAGTCACAGTATTTGTGCGCCCCTTGAGGGACTTGAATTAGAGGGGGGTTGAAATAGCCTAAGCTACTCTATCCCTTTGAGATTTATTTATTGCTTATCTCAATAAACATACTTGAACTTGAACTTGGGTACACAATGAGTTCATTTGTACTCCATACTCATCAAGAAGTGTATTTTACCAGCATTGTAATATAAATTAAGAATAAAAGCTTAACTGGATTACAGACCCATAATCAAAATAAGAGTCATCACTAATTATCATGACAAATTCTCTAGGCTACACTTCCGCCTTCGACAAGCTGCCGCCGGATGTGGGTATAGTTTATTGTACACCCCCGCACCCCCAGTCCTGGAAGGGCGGGCATTGGGATGTGGACATGTGTACCATTTCCCCCCCCCCCCCCCCACACACACACACTCGATCCTCTCCTGTTAATAATAATACTAATAATAATAAAAATTAAAAATAATAACGTTAATAAATATTATAATTAAAACACTTACTGTAATACCCTAGTGCTTGAATGAAGGTGAAGGAAAGACCCAATAAATGTGTAAGTGTATTAAAAACCAAATTTTCGTTGGGTGAGCTGGCAGGTGAGCACCACTTGCCAGCTCACCCAGTAATGAACATCACCTGCACACTGCACCGAACCACTTGCCAGCAGGTGCAGAAGTACGATGGAGAGAGCAAAGTATACCATATTTCAAGTATAATATTAAAGATATATTTAGGATTTAATGTTTTCGTATAAAGTTTCAATAATACCTTTATTTGATTTTTTTGTATTATTTTCTACCACAGACGTGGCCACACATTAACAATGCTAACCATCATATATACATTTTCTTCAGTCCGCCATGGACTCTAACCCTTTCCACTACCGCCCACAAGATGGGTATAGGGTGCATAATATAAGAACTAAACTAACTCCATTGATAGGGTTAGAGATTTGTTAAACATATAGTTCAGGGATTTATTGAACAATCAACCACATAAGGTGATTGTAGTGTTTTTAAAATGCTAGGCTAAGCTACATACGTAAATACACAGATTTACGTATGCCCTACATAAAGTGTTCGATGTGTCTAGCTTTTACATAGTGTCATTAACGTGCATTTACAAAGGTGAAATTGAATTCTGAACACATACATACACATATATTTGTCTCTTTTACTCTGACAAGGTGAGATAACTGATAGAGAAACTAGTGTGCAATTAAGCACTTAATCACTGAAGGTGATTAAGGTGCTTTCACAAGCTCAGGTTATAGAGTTACATCACATACATTCATTGTATAATTGATACGTTACATCGTCAATCTAGGGTACAAGTTCAATATATCATCAAGTGTTCCAGTACTCAAATAGTAATTACACAGTTTAGCATAGCGCTTCATTCATGTATGTAAGAGAGAAGATTGTTCAAATATATTACATGCACATCCGGTACATCGTCCACCTTCTTCTACAGAACCGTCGGTATACCACTGATACACATCGTTACCCATATTCTGAGTACTTTCAGTGATGCTTCACAGTGTTAACTGTTTTAATAATGTAGAGTGTACATTATCTTTCTTGGGTGCATTTACAAAATCAACTGCTAGATCCAAGTTATCCCATGGAGTAATTGGTTGATTAATCGTTAATTGAGTTGGGTACATATTTAATATTTTGATGGAGTTGGCTACCTTGTAGAACCAAAATGCATTCACGCCGAAAACTGTGCTAATAGACAAAATTATGTTAGAGATATGGGTCTATAATTATCTGAGTGTGCTTTGGGGATGGGAACAATGACACTGTCCAATCATCAGGTAATACTCCTTCACTTAAACTCATTCTGTACAACACTAAAAGTGGATTACCTGGTACTTGTGAGACTAATCTCAGTAAACTGTAAGTAATACCGTCCTCTTCAGGAGCAGTTGACTTATTTGATTGTGCTACACAGCCTTCCCGGCTTGGTGCCTTCTTTGGTAATTACTTATCAAAGGCAGCTCCATACGAGGAGCTGCCTCGTATGGGCCAATAAGTCTTTTGCAGTTACCTTCATTCTTATGTTCTTACTTACATTTACTGAACTTTATCATCATCATCATCATTTACAGAAAGAAATTAATATAAAAAGTAGTCATTTTAATACACAAAACAGAAGTAGATATTATGTAAATTATGATGCAGGATAGGATCACTATTAAGAACTTAATTATAAACCACAATATGTTTTATATCGTCAGAAATTCTGATACATACCATATATTTTCAAATATTTACAATTAAAGTATTTATTTAGGAAATAAGTATTTTAGTTACCCTAGTTAGCTCTGAGAACACACATTGTTGCTGTGGGTTCAAAGGATCAAATAATCCGTCATCCGGTTCGAAGATGACCAAATAATGTGGGAACCGACCTGTGAGATTTATATTTATTTAATTTATATGAATTTATATTTACGTTAATTTGTATACTTCGATAGCAATTTGTATAATGATAAGTGGACTGTATTTCTGCAATAATCTCTTAATCTCACAAATCGATCCTCTACACATTAGGGGGGGTTTATATTTATATATATGCAGCCAATCAAACTACTGTATTAACTACATACATTGAAAAGGTTCCTTATCTTATAGTACAGCAGGTTAGTCCACCAGGTATAACTAGAGTGTAGACACCAAATTATCCTCTTTGAGGTAGCTTCTATCACCCAGTAACTGGTGCACATAATCTTGCATCCTCGTCTTGACCTGTCAAAAGTGCGCTAGCTGTGAAGCCAGAATCCTATATATGACAAGCTATATCAGAGAAAACACTATACAGTACATGGAACATTAAAGACCTGGCTTAATTACCTTTAGTATGAGGCTTCCATGTGATCTAACCGGGTCACCCTATATCCTGACATTAATGGCCATAAATGAATGATAAACGGGTTTCGGATAGACTTAACTTGAATTGTAGACATCGTGTTGACAATGGTACCTTTGGTTTCCATAACACTACGTCCAAGTAAAATTAACAGGAGCCGAATTTGCTCCCGTGTGAACCTCTGGTCTCTATATAAACAACAACTGCCCCTTCCTCCCTCTGACGCCTGGCTTACATTGTCCAGATTTCAGAACGTGATAGAAGGGTCACATTTACTCTACTTTAATATTGATAATTAAGTTAATTTATATGAGATGTTTTGTGATGGTAAAGTCCAAAGACTAATGTATTTAAGAATAATTCCCACCATAATAGGTGGTGATTTATAATAGTATGTGGTGATGATATCCCGTTTTCTATAGATGGTAATTCCACTACAAGTTACGTTTTCTATGGGTAACTTGTTTATACAATACAGCTATTATCTGTATGATTATTAAATGGTGTCGGATTTTCCGACAGTTGCAGCAAGAATTTCTTCCCACTAATCTGAGCGATGCTAATGACCCATTGGACTTGTCATGAACAACAATCAACTACAGCACCATCTATATCAGAAGATATTCAAAATATTCTTGATGTCATTCAAATTGTCAATACGAGAACAGAATACATAAGAGTTAGTTTAGTGATGTCAAAGGAATCATATTGACTGACCGAGCCCCATTGTAAATATCCGTGGCTTCCTGACCATAAAGGTACCGCCGCGGATAAGGGTAAGGAGGGTACCGTCGAGGGTAAGACACCGGATGTACCCCATATACAAGCCACACTAGCTATTAGTTCATATAAGCTGACAACTTACCCAAATAAACATTACTTCCTAATTATATATATATACATATATATATATATATATATATATATATATATATATATATATATATATATATATATATATATATATATAATATATATATATATATATATATATATATTATGTAAATTATGATGCAGGATAGGATCACTATTAAGAACTTAATTATAAACCACAATATGTTTATATATATATCCTACTCACACTCATCCTAGCACAGTAATTTATTGTGCAACCCATACCCATCCTGTTACCAATAGTTTGTGCAACCCATGCTCATCCTGTTACCTTTAGTTTATTGTGAAACCCATACTCATCCTATGAATGGTAATTTATTATGCACCTCATACTCATCCTGTGAGTCATAGGACATTGTGGAACCCTTTCTCATCGTGTGAATCTTTGTTTACTTTGCTTTCCATACTCTGCTCTCCGATAGTTTCTTGTGCAACCCATACCCATGATGTGAGTGGTAGTTTATTGTGTACCCTATACTCATCCTGTGAGTATAGGGTACAAAATGAGTTCATTTGTACTCCATACTCATCAAGAAGTGTATTTTACCAGCATTGTAATATAAATTAAGAATAAAGGCATAATCTTATTATGTACCCATAATAAAAATAAGAGCCATCACACTATAATTTTCATGACAAACGGCCTAGACTCCACTTCCGCCTTCGACAAGCTGCTGCCGGAGGTGGGTATAGTTTATTGTACACTCCCGCACCCCCAGTCCTGGGAAGAGGGGCATTCGAATGTGGACATATGAACCATTACCCCCAACCCTTCCCTCTTAATAATAATTGAAACACTACACTACACACTATATGTTCATTTAATATTTCAAGTATAAGACTCAAGATATATTTAGGATTTAACGATTTAACATTGTCTCAATCATACCTTTATTGCACTTTATCATCATTATTTACAGAAAGAAATTAACATAAAAATGTAGTTAATTTTAACATACAAAACCGAATTTGAACATTGTTAATTTTGATGCAGGATCACTATTAATAAGAACTTAATTATAAACCACAATATGTTGTATATCATCAGAAATTTGGAAACATAATATATATATATATATATATATATATATATATATATATATGTCGTACCTAGTAGCCAGAACTCACTTCTCAGCCTACTATTCAAGGCCCGATTTGCCTAATAAGCCAAGTTTTCCTGAATTAATATATTTACTATAATTTTTTTCTTATGAAATGATAAAGCAACCCTTTTCTCTATGTATGAGGTCAATTTGTTTTTATTGGAGTTAAAATTAACGTAGATATATGACCGAACCTAACCAACCCTACCTAACCTAACCTAACCTATATTTATAGGTAAGGTTAGGTTAGGTAGCCCAAAAAAGCTAGGTTAGGTTAGGTTAGGTAGGTTAGGTAGACGAAAAAACATTAATTCATGAAAACTTGGCTTATTAGGCAAATCGGGCCTTGAATAGTAGGCTGAGAAGTGCGTTCTGGCTATTAGGTACGACATATATATATATATATATATATATATATATATATATGTCGTACCTAATAGCCAGAACGCACTTCTCAGCCTACTATTCAAGGCCCGATTTGCCTAATAAGCCAAGTTTTCATGAATTAATGTTTTTTCGTCTACCTAACCTACCTAACCTAACCTAACCTAGCTTTTTTTGGCTACCTAACCTAACCTTACCTATAAATATAGGTTAGGTTAGGTTAGGTAGGGTTGGTTAGGTTCGGTCATATATCTACGTTAATTTTAACTCCAATAAAAAAAAATTGACCTCATACATAATGAAATGGGTAGCTTTATCATTTCATAAGAAAAAAATTAGAAAAAATATATTAATTCAGGAAAACTTGGCTTATAAGGCAAATCGGGCCTTGAATAGTAGGCCAAAAAGTGAGTTCTGGCTACTAGGTACGACATATATATATATATATATATATATATATATATATATATATATATATATATATATATATATATATATATGTCGTACCTAGTAGCCAGAACGCACTTCCCAGCCTACTATGCAAGGCCAAATTTGCCTAATAAGCCAAGTTTTCCTGAATTAATATATTTTCACTAATTTTTTTCTTATGAAAAGATAAAGCTATCCATTTCATTATGTATGAGGTCAATTTTTTTTATTGGAGTTAAAATTAACGTAGATATATGACCGAACCTAACCAACCCTACCTAACCTAACCTAACCTATCTCTATAGGTTAGGTTAGGTTAGGTAGCCGAAAAAGTTAGGTTAGGTTAGGTTAGGTAGGTTAGGTTGTCGAAAAACAATTAATTCATGAAAACTTGGCTTATTAGGCAAATTTGGCCTTGCATAGTAGGCTGAGAAGTGCGTTCTGGCTACTAGGTACGACATATATATATATATATATATATATATATATATATATATATGTCGTACCTAGTAGCCAGAACTCACTTCTCAGCCTACTATTCAAGGCCCGATTTGCCTAATAAGCCAAGTTTTCCTGAATTAATATATTTACTATAATTTTTTTCTTCTGAAATGATAAAGCTACCCTTTTCACTATGTATGAGGTCAATTTTTTTTTATTGGAGTTAAAATTAACGTAGATATATGACCGAACCTAACCAACCCTACCTAACCTAACCTAACCTATATATATAGGTAAGGTTAGGTTAGGTAGCCAAAAAAAGCTAGGTTAGGTTAGGTTAGGTAGGTTAGGTAGACGAAAAAACATTAATTCATGAAAACTTGGCTTATTAGGCAAATCGGGCCTTGCATAGTAGGCTGAGAAGTGAGTTCTGGCTACTAGGTACGACATATATATATATAAATATATATATATATATATATATATATATATATATATATATATATATATATATATATATATATATATATATATATATATATATAAATGGAAATTTAGCACATTTAAATAATGTTATTAAGCTTAAGAATAAATTACATAAAATTAACATAGTAAAATGACTGGGATACAGATGGATCAGTAATCACATTACAAGTCCAATTATTTCCTAACTGAAGTCTGTAACGCACTATCATGTCATATTTCATAATACAAATTAGGTAAGAGATATGCAATATCTCCGGGAGGGAGGCTCCCTGGATATCTGTGGAGGTGCGTGGAGGTCCCCCTGGAGGCCCAAAAGGCCTCCTGGTCGTCCCTAAAGGCCCATGGAAGCCACCCGAATGTTCCTGGAGGAATTACCGTTTGTCCTGGCGCCATCTATGTTTTGACAGCAGTACTACTAATGTTCCCACGTTATATGATGATCTCTATACGGGTGTTACGGTCAGTTGCTCTTCTATGTTTATGGACAACGCAGGTGATTTGAGGCAATTTGCGGAACGAGTGAAATAGTATCGACGCGGTGAGTGATGGAGGAGGATATATACTGCTGTGTACTCGACCAGCGGGTGAGAGGTAAGTTATATCGAACAACTATGGGGAATAGATGGGTTATTTTAAGCGTAGAATGTCAGGTAACCGGTAACTACACAGATGGGGTAGTGTTTTTTTAAGTGTTTATTTACTAAAGTGGAACATTACATTATGCCTTTAGCTGAACAAGTCTACTGGTGGGGGAAGTAGACGGGTTTTATGAAAGTATTTTACCTAAATATTTGTATTTGGTTAACTAGTTCAGCCGTTACCAGGGAGGGTGTTCCTTTAATCTAATCTAAAAATTCTAGCCGGACAAAGTGATTAAATAAAGAAATTGAATAGAACGAAGTGGTTTGCCAAGGTGCTTAACATTTAGTTTAGTTCACTTACTACTTGCTTAAAGAATGCAAGTTTATCATATTGAATTTACCGTAGTTTTACTGCATTTAATATACAGTTTTTACCCTATTTAATTATGTCTGGTAAAGGCCGGTCGTGGAAAGTTCCTAATATAGCAAGTTTTAAAGGAAAAGTTTGAGTTAACTTTAACGCTTAAGTTAGTGACCAATTAGCTTAGTCTATTGTGAGGAAAGTTACTAGAATCTAACATGGCAAGTGCCATTTCTCTACTTTTTGAGAAACATGACTAGATACATGAATCGCATAGTTTTATTACTAAATGTTCATGGATTAGGTTGCATAGTTGAGGAAATGGTGATAAGGTTTGTGATTTTGTGTACCTTGACTTCATCAGAGATTTTGATAGTGGCGCAAAATTGATAGGGGCTCGGATCATTGGGAATGCTGACTGAAGTTGATTAGGTCATGGCTATACCAAAGGAAATTAGTATAAATGGGGTTAAGTTGGAGGAAGTGTTGTAAGTAGTGCCTAAAAGCTCTCCTTGGACCTCGGTTATTCGCAAGATTATGGTTTAGACTGCAATAGTTGCCGAATTGGCAAATAAAAAATACCGATGCCCTATATAGTTTTGAAATGGTTAAGACTACCAGATGCAGTTTAATGCTGACAAATGTAAGGTTTGGAGGCTAGGTAAAGATGAGATAGATGTTGTAGATTGTTAAGAGTATTAAATTTTTTGCAGGTGGTAAATTCTCCCCGAGGTGGCACTGCTCTCCAGCCTGGGATGTTGATTGGTTAGTCTTCAACTGCCTCCCAACATGGTAGTGAGGTCCTGAGCTGACATGCAGTGAGGAACGTGGAAAGCTTCCTGAATTGGCACATGGTATGCCTCCCCTACCAGCAGCTGGCACAAATGTTCCAGCTAAGTGGATGAAGCCCACACTAAAATGTAAGTGGTACAGTAAATGGACACCCCCCCCCCCCTCCCTTTTGACACTGAACAGTTGGAAAGGGGGGGGGGAGAAAATTACTAAATTTAGTAAAATCACATTGTCTTGGTAGTATAGTTGGGTTAATTATGAATTTTCAGACTAAAAAGCTTGGTACATAATTCAACAGAATAAATTTGTCCTAGTAGTAAGCAGTGGTTGCAAAAGAATAAATTGTATACAGTATATGTTTTGTATTGCTTTTATTCAAATGTTATACATGGTTCTTAAATTAAAGTTTGTTTGCAATGTTCCAGAAAAATGTTCATGACTAAAGTTGTTGGAAAATAAAATTTGTATAGGATGTTGACTTGAAATGACTATAGCTCTGTTTGTAATTAAGATGGGACAAAAAGATACTTAGTGTGCCATTTAAAACAGCAACTGTTAAACTGGTGGTTCAGGTATGAACAAAATAACATCGCTATGCATATAACTTTTTAGTAATATTTACTGTTCACATGACAGGTTGTGGAAGGTCCTGGCAACAAAGAGCTGCAGGAAAATACTTGCAGATCTACAGTAAGTAGTGTTGTGTACATTGGAATTAGAGGGTAGAAGTTAATTGCTAAAAACCTATTAAATATTAGGGTATGGAAGTCTAGGCTTAGGCTAGTGGGTACAATATGTGCAAGTTTAGTCCTTTCAGGAATGTATTTAATAGAATGGTATGTTGAAATTGTGAAAATTGCAATGTGGGGCATTAGATCTTAAACAGCATAGTTGAGGGTGTTTTATTAATAATTTTAATGAAATATAAATCTTGTTTAGTTAACATTAAATGTTTGTTAAATACGCTTTAATCTATAAATGTATAACACTGTTAAGGGTAATCATGAGTCAAAGTTAATGGCAGGAAAAGTTTTGTTCTAAGTGATGGTATTTTTCCCTTGAAAGTAAAAAAAAAATATTCAATGTTTACTTTAGCTTGGTTTTAAATTTATATAGTTTTCCAGAATGTGGTTTGGAAAGTCCAGAAGTCCCTCTGTCAGTTGGAAGAGTTAAACAGAATCAGGTGAGTTGTAGTAAAGGTTAATCTGAATAGATTTGCATAAAAGTAAAAAAAATAGTATTAACTTAAACAATATAGCATTGGCTAAAGATAAATGTAAATTGCCATTGAAGTGCAGTTTTGGATAGTTTCTCAAATGACATTTACTGAAACTTGGCAAATTGATTCCATATATATTTATATTGCTAAATTAGATCTTTACTACTGCTACTAGAATATGTAGGAAAGGTAAATTTGTTAAAGAAATTTTTTCCATCTGAATTTGTAAAGTACTGAATGCTAATTTGAAAAGTAAAGCAAGATTGGCTTTAAATCTGAAATTAATTTGTTGAAATATTTTTTCAGGTGAAAGTGATTATGATGCATGGACTGGCTTGGAGTGAGGCTCCTTTACTCTGCAAAAGGAAATCTACAAAAGTGGGTGAGTTTGAATTTGATGTTTTAGCTATATCAATGACCTAATCTTAATTCTCTTATCTAGTCCATTTATAGGTGTGTAACCATGTCCTACTGTTACAACCCACAGGGATTGATGCAGTTTGTACTGATCCTACCCCATTTCATAAAAGGGGACCAGGCAGTCCTGCAGATTTTCCTGGCATGGCTTTTTCAGAGCTTTGCTCTACTACCCATCTAATAGATGGACTAGATTTGCTTAGGTTTAGGGACCCTTAACAATGGTTACATTGTTAATTCTCACAGGGCTTGTTTGCTGAATGGGTGGATGCATCTAAAACTTTAGTGCCTGGCATGCATTGTACAGTGCTTTGAGTAAAGCATATGTACAATGTGTTGAGGGCACTAAAGTGGTGGATGTAATGTTCCCATTCGGGGAACAAGCTCTGCACTGAAATCAGAGGAAGGGATAGGCCTTGCTGAGCCTATCTTAAAAGATAGGATGTTAGGATTTTTTTGACTTATTATTAAGCATTGGTGATAATAAAAGTAGTGTCCCTGTTTAATGTTTATTGTTCTTTTACAGGTGATTGTCTCTGGAGTTGTCTTGGCCTTTTGGATCTTCTGTTCATCTAGGAGCATCTGGCCCACAACCTGAAACAGTAATAAATATTAGATGTTATAAATACTATATGTAAAACTTATTAAATAAAACAATTTTAATGAAACTACTTTATATACTTTATCCTGAAATTATGCTGGAAATTATTGTTTACTACTATTGATGCAATGTTTAAACATCTGAAATTTTTTTACTTTGAAAATAAATACTTGGTAAAATTTACACCTATTTGTAACTTGTTACATAGGTGCATGCAAAATGCATTGAAAAGATGTAAAAGTGGACTACCTATTCAATTTACATAAACTAACAAATATTGCAAATTAGTCTGAAATATTGAAGTGGAAGAAACTTCAGTCAATATTTTAGTTTTTATATTTGAAAGAATTTAAAGCTATGCAACACCTAAGCTTTGTACAAATTATGATTAAATTAACTAAAGATCATTGTTAAATTTACAAAACATTAGAAAAGTGACACTGAAGCATCTATACAACATGGTTTTCACAAAGTCTTTGGTAACTTAAATTTAATCAAAGCTCTTAAATGATTTGTCTGCCAAACGTCAGATATTCTGAAATATTTTCCCTATATTAAAACCATCATTGTTTGAAAGGGGCAAAACAGATTACTGTCAATTAGTTTGACCTAACATTTGCAAGGTCCTGAAGGAATGGATTTTTTTTTTTTTTTGTAAAACTGTTTGCTAAAAACAAACCCTGCCTAATGAACCTGCTCATTTTTTTTAGAAATGGTAATTGCAACATTACCAAAGACCATTGTTTTAATAGCCAAAGTACCAAATGAAAGACCAAGAAGCAACAAACAGGTACATGGTAGAAAGGACAAAAGAATGGTTACGAGGACCCTTTAACAAATGAAAGAAATGACTGGGAAAAATGCTGTCATACCACAAGGGGTCTTAACCCTTGTCATTTACATCACTGACATTAATCTAAATATTACCAACCACAAAAATTGCTGATAACATGTTATTAAAAAAATAAAGAATATAATATTGAGGCCTTAATGCAGATCTCTAACTCTACAAATAGTAACAAGACTGGCAATTTCTTAAAACAAACAAATCCAAGACCTTGCACGTGAGCCAGAACAATCCATATCACAACTACCACATTAAAATGAAACAACAATGAAGGTAAGGTAATTACCAAAAGAAGGCACCAAAGTGCGAAATAATCAGAGGGCGCTAAATATCACCAAGAATGCCAATACGAGAACAAAAACGCACAAGGCGAACGATATCAAAAGTATCCGATTCACCTAGAATTCTATTGAGGGACAAGTGACTGCGAGGGACGGTCGGAAAGCAAGACACACGCTCGTCCTGGAAGTCAGGACATTCAACAAGGATATGCACAACTGTTAGAGGGACAACGCAATTCAGACAATAAGCAGCAGGGCGGCGCTCCATCAAGTGACCGTGGGTTAAGCGGGTATGACCAACCCACAGCCGTGCCAAAGCAGTGTCCCACCGCCGGTTACGGTGGTAGGAGGAAGGCCACGGGGACACACTAAGTTTGAGAGTATGCAGCTTGTTACCAACCACAGAGGACCAACAACCCTGCCAACAGGGAAGAATGAATAACAGGATAAAAGTTGGAATAAGGAATACCTTTATGGGAGATGGGACAAGAACGGATAGCTTCCTTAGCGGCAGCATCCGCACACTCATTGAAACACCAATATGGCTGGGAACCCAGCAAAACTCTACTGATTTAAATTTACTAGAAATAAGAAACAGCCAATGTTGAATCTCAATGACCACCGGATGGACAGGATTAAAGGACCCTAGAGCCATGAGGGCACTACGAGAATCAACTACAACCACAAAGGTTGTGGTTGTAGTTGATTCTCTATCCGCTCCCCAAGAAGTATGGGACAAAACCTTAAGGAGGTTAAGGGCCTTAGAGCATTCAACTCGGAGGCAAGAGATAAGGCTGACCAAGACAAACGAGTGTCAAACACTAACCCCAAAAGCTTCGCGGAATCCCTGTACACAATGAGATGACCATAAAGCAACAACAATGAAGTAAAGGTCCTTTCAGTAAGAATCTATCATTCACTGAAAGTTGCTGCAGTTAAAAATAAAAGAAAATACAAGTCCCTAGAAATAAACAAGCAACCATTTTGACTAAGGAAAAGAAGGTAGTTATTCTACTGTATAAATCTAAGTATTCACTTAGATCAGGGGTCTCCAAACTATGGCCCGCGGGCCACATCCGGCCTGCCACATAATTTCATCCGGCCCTCCAAACAAATCCCTGTGTGGTGGCCTTGAAAAAATAATTATGGTACGAATGGCATCGCAGAATTATTCAAAGCTGGGGCTGCTGACTGGTGGCGCTCAACCCGAGTCAGTTTTCCTCTCTCTCGATAGTGTGACGCACAGATACTAATACTGGTAGGTATGTGTTGTGCATTACAACCAATCAGTTGTGTATAACTGTACTGTATATTGTGGGGATGGAGGGCGAGTGGGGCTTCGCTGCTTCCGTTTCAGGGAGCACAAACACTGTACAATATTCTTTTCTCTGTACTTTGACAATGCCTTTATCTTAGTTATACAAAATAGCAATAATACTATTGTAGCCAAAAATATTGCATGTTTAAAATAGTTAAAATGATAACCATTAAGTTTATCAACGAAAGCTGTTGCCATAATATTTACCACTTTATAATAATATGCTATGCTTTTTAACACCACATACAAGCTGTTTTTTTCCTGTAGAATTTATTTCATTTATTTTACCCTTATGTTTTCAGATATGGAAAAGATAAAGAAAAGAAAAGTGGACATTGAGTGCCGTCGGTTCAATGACGAATGGAAGATAAAGTACTTTTTTGTGATAGCAAATGATAAAGCTTTATGCATAATATGTAGAGACAGTGTTGCTGTTCTGAAGGAATACAATATTCGTCGGCACTATGAATCTAAACGTGGCTCAAGTTATTCTCACATCACAGGAGCAGAACGCACTAAAAAGTTTGAATCATTTCAGCACAGTCTGCATTCTCAACAAGCTGTTTTCAGTAAGAAAAAATCTGAAAATGAAACTTCAACTAGAGCCAGTTACAAAGTTGCCTATGTGTTGGCTAAAAAAGGAAAACCTTTCACTGATGGTAGTATCATAAAAGAGTGTATAGTGGAAGCAGCAGGAGAGGTATGTCCAGAAAAAGTAAACCTCTTCAAAATGATAAGTCTTGGGTCAAATACTGTTGCTCGTAGAATTGAAGATTTAGGAGGCGACATAATTCGGCAAATAAAGGAAAAAAACAAAAAGATTTTGTTGGTATTCTCTTGCGTTGGATGAATCAACTGATGTGTGTGATACTTCTCAGCTCTTAGTATTCATTCGTGGTGTTGATAGTGAATTTAATGTGAACCAAGAATTAGCATCAGTTCACAGCATGCACACCACAACAACTGGAGAGGACATTTTCAATGAACTAAGTAAAACTATGACAGAATATAACCTGGAATGGAAACAAGTGCAGTGTGTGACAATTGATGGAGGAAAGAATATGTCTGGGACAAAGAAGGGTTTGGTTGGGCAAATTACAACAGCTTGTGAGGTTGGAGGCTCAAAACCCATTTTTCTGCATTGCCTTATCCATCAACAAGCATTGTGCCTAAAATATGTTGATATGTCTTGTGTCATGAAACCTGTTGTTTCTGTGGTTAATTTCATTAGATCTCATGCACTCAACCATCGCCAGTTCCGTGATTTCTTGAAAGAAATTGATGCGGAGTTTGTTAACTTGCCTTATTATACAGCAGTTAGATGGCTTAGTTGTGGAAAGGTTTTGCTGCATTTCTTTGAGCTCAGATTAGAAATTGATTTATTTCTCACAGAGAAAAATAACCCTCAGCCATTATTATCAGAATGTGAATGGATTTGGAAATTGGCATTTTTTGCAGATATGACAGGTCATATGAATAACTTGAATCTGAAATTGCAAGGCAAAACAAATTTGATCAGTGACTACTTTGTTCATGTCAAGGCATTCAGAGCAAAACTTGCACTACTTGAAGGCCAGGTGAAGGTTAAGAATTTTGCTCATTTTCCATGTTGTGAAAAATTTCATGCAGGAAGTAAAGTTGAATTTCCTTTTTCATTTGCAAATGAAATAATTTCAGATTTGAAAAAACAGTTTCAGAAGCGATTTGCTGACCTTGATGCCAAAGCAAATGAAATCAGGCTCTTTCATAATCCATTTGACTGCAATGCTGAAAATCTTCCAACTCAATTTCAAATGGAAATTATTGATCTCCAGGCAGATGACAGACTGAAAGATAAGTATAGAGAAGGAAATCTGATTGAGTTTTATAAATGCCTGCAGCCAGATCAGTTTCCAAATTCGATAAAGTTTGCTTGTAGTTTTGTGTCCATTTTTGGTTCAACATACTTGTGTGAACAAACTTTTTCCAAAATGAAGTATGTGAAATCTAACTATCGAGCAAATTTGTCTGATGATCACTTGAAATCAATTCTTACAATTGGCTCATCTAATCTGGAACCTGATTTTAATGAAATTTTGAAGTCAAAACAACAGTATCATTCGTCACACTAATTTGGTTGCATAAAACTAAAGGCAGGAATCTATTTAGTTTACCCTGATTTTTTCCAAAAAGATATGTTTGAATTTTTCCATGTTTATACTTTAATATTTGAGGAAATTAAATTACTGGCACTGATTTGTTTTTTGTTTTTTTTCATTTTTTATTCCTCCGGCCCGCATAAATATGGGAAATATATAATGTGGCGCTTACATTGAAAAGTTTGGAGACCCCTGACTTAGATAACTGTATCCAAGCATAGAGGTTCCCCCCCCCCCTTCCCTTTCAGAAAAACATCTACTTTCGAAAAAGTTTAACATTGCCCAACAAAAATGATTCCAGAACTAAATTGCCTAATACCAGGAACAACTGAGAGCCATGACAAACACTGCAACCCTCTCCTACCCCCAAGTCTTATGCTATTTATGATCCAAGGTAATTTGACATACTATACTGTACTTCCTACAGACGAGTCTAGTGAGAGGGTGATCTCCTGGCGATTAAATTGAAGCACGATACAGGTGTCAACGAACATCAGTCAGCCCACTTGTCAGCACAGTGGATAACTAATGACATCATAATCTGCAGTGTTGTATGCCTCCCTGTGGCCATTTAAATCAATAAAACACAGGGTTGTGGCAATGTTTACAGCATAAGGCAAGGTATAGAGGAATCCTGGAATGCCATGTAATGTGTAGTCCTTGAATGTGCTTTAGGCAACCAAATTGAATAACAACATTTCTGGTGTTCGGCTATATAATCCGAGTTTCTCATTCGGTATGATGTTTTAAACCTAAATAGGAATTCACTTTAAAGGTCAATTTATTTGCAAAGTGCTAACCAGATTCCAAATTACTGAGCTCTGAAAATACTACAAGGCAAGTTTAACCGAATGAGTGTTTGTCTATCCATACCCCCATGAGGTATGTGACAACACTGAATAAAGAAAGGGTCTTTGAGCATTCACCGTGCAGGTATTAATATAATTGTACAATGGTGCTTGGTGGATGATATTTCCTATTAAAACTCATTGGACAACTGTTTGTATTAGACATTTTAAACCTACAAATGGTAGCCCTAGATATCGCACTACAGTATTAATTACAAGATGAACAATGTAAAATCAATACCACAACAGCAAAGGATGACAATGGCTTTTCAACAACCGACAAACACACAGGTCTAACACCAGCCATCCCGAGAGAGGACGTCCCAAGCATGTACACCCCACAACTTTACATCACCTTTGCTACCTCACGCGAGCACGCAACAGCATGAGGATGCCATACTCCCAAACCAACTCCATGCACTTTGAGGCTTTAACAACTCAACATTTAAAAAGTTGATTTAAAAAATCAAACACCTGAATTTTTCCCGAATTAAATTTACTAGGGAAATGCACACCAAGCCATGAAACTTACAATGAAGATGAACAAACTACACACAACTGTCACCAAACTTCCACATACCACCCCCCTCTCACTCCTGCCCTCCCTCCTTAGGTGCTCTGATTGGCTGAGCACCTGAGCCACCACCACTCGCCTCTTGTTGTGAGAGCCTAAAGCATGTTTGGTTGCACTTTAAAAGTTCCCGAGTGTACTCGCCTAATTGTGAGTACCGCCTGCCCGGTTCACCATTTTGTTTTTCAATCTACCTCAATTTACCCCTTTACAGTCAAATATTATGCAAAATTCTGTTTAAGACTTGTCCCTTCTTAACTTAAATAACTGCTTTGGCCATCTGCAATCTTTCTAGGTGGGTAAAAATGACTCTTGAGGCCAGAAAGGACTTATCACACGGCGATCATAACAATACGGTACACACACAAAATCACAACCTGATAAACACCGAGCAGAAAATCCACTGGAGCTGTGATGCGACGTAAACCCTTGCCCAAGGCACTGGCAGCTGCATACTCTACCACAGTATATTACTGACTTTGTAAAAGTCTTACAACCGGATTTCCCCATAAATCACAGCAAGTTTTGAGGCCCCTCCTTGAGTCAACGTCTTACGTAAGACCTACAAGCACTCAGGTGAAGGCTGAAGAAGCAGTTCAACACCATACGCCCCAACTTCAAATACACAGTTGAGAGGCGGGACCAAAACGTGATTTTCTGTGTGTGCCTGAAGTTGGGGCATACGGTCTTGCTTCACCCTTCACTTTACCCTTCACCGGCGTACTTCAGGGGTTTTATTTAATACTTGGACTGGCTTCAGTAGGGCCTCCAGAATTTCTGTGGCTTCACAAGTGTCACGTGAATCCCCTGCATAGCAGTGGAACTGCCTTTTCCCTTCACCTTCAATACCTCTGCACTGGAAGTATACATCTACACCAGCCCAGAAGAGTCATCAGTCCTGCCACCTCTCCATACCCCCCAGGGCCTGGCACGGCCTGGTACGACTCAGAGGCAAGCCGGGCGCCACTGCTAACTGGCAGTTTGTCCCCACAAACAAGCAGTTAGCCGCCTTCAACTGACAGTGGTACAGCTCAACACAAAGGCACCGCCAGCCACAACGAGCATTTTGCTAGTTGACCGGATGTCCACCTCGTGTTGACACTGGATGAGTCATCACCGCCGGACTATATAAAGAGCGCTGCCTCCCTGGAGAGGCAATCTCTCCCTTAGTGCTCTAGGATCACCTTGGTGTCTCTAACCCGTCGTCCACTTCCAGCCAACGTCGTGTGACTGATGCCATGGTGGTATGGTAGCTGTCTTCAGAACACCAGTATATCTTCATACTTTTATTCATTGCTTATAGTTTATTTTTTGCATTTAAGGTCATACTAACTTGTTCACCTTTGCATTACATGATAGTCAAGTATTGTCATGTGTTATTTTTGTTCATTACTATTTCAGTAAATTGTTTAATTATTTATTTGATAATTTTCATTTGTTTCCACCTGCAACTTACACACTGCAAGGCCAATACCAGCATTTCTTTCATTTATGTGAGGGAGAGCCATACCATCTTGGTTCAGTATAGCTGTGATACCATAACCCGTCACACAAGATATCCAGTTGTAAGACTTTTACCATCAGTGGTGGTAGAGTATGCAACTGGCAATGCCTTTGTTACAGGTTCGCTTCATCTCACAGCCCCAGTGGATTTTCTCACACATTTGAATACATGAAACAACTTTATTTGATACATTCCAAACCAAAGTACTGTACAGTACAGTAATTATCAAACCATCAAATGTGTGGGATAATCATAGTGCGCTAAATATCACTAACGTCGCCAATACAAGAACAAAAACGCATACGGCGAACAATATCAAAGGTATTGAATTTACCAAGAATTTTATCGAGGGACAATTGATCCCTCGATAAACAATTCCCGACAATGGTCGGGAAGCAAGACACGTAAGTCCTGGAAGTCAGGACATGTAGAGACAACGGTTTGGACAATAAGAAGCAGGGCAGCGCTCCATTAAGTGCCTGTGAGTTAAACGTGTATGACCAATATACAACCTCGCCAGAGCCGTTTCCCACCACCAACTACGGTGGTAGGAGGAAGGCCACGGGAACACACTACTCTTAAGAGCACGCAATTTGTTACCAGTAACCGAAGACCAACAACCCTGACAACGGGCAAGAATGGGGAAATGAATAACTGGGTAAAAGTCATAATTAGGAATACCTTTACGGGAGATGGGACAGATGCGGATAGCTTCCTTAGCGGCAGTGTCCGCACGCTCATTTAAGAACGCACCAATATGGGTGGGAATCCAGCGAAATTCCACTGTCTTAAATCTATTGGAGATAAGAAACAGCCAATGTTGAATTTCAACTACCAAAGGATGGACTGGATTAAAGGATTCTAGAGCCATGAGGGCACTGCAAGTGTCAACTACAAACACAGAGGAGGATTGACAGCGAGAAAAGAGTTGATGAAGAGCATAGAGAATAGCATAAAGTTCTGCCATGAAGATGCTAGTCTCCGGAGGCAGGAGACACAAAGGTGCAGTCAGGAAAAACAACAGAGTAGCCTACACCATCTGCAGACTTAAGACCCATTGGTGAAGACAGAAATAGAGTGGAAGTGTGAAGAAAAGTGTTCAAGGAAAAGGTGATTTAGAACTGTAGGAGGGGTAAAAGTTTTAGTCATGTGGGTCAAGGCTTACAGAATTTAGGAACGGGGACCCCTCCATAGGGGCAAAGATGGAATGACACGAGGGGAAATATTGGTAACACAAACTGAAAGAGCATTTTGTAAGAGAGACAACCGTACAGAAAGAGATAGGTGGTGAAGGGGAACAGGAACCACAGGATGGGTAAAGGTCAAGGCATGACATAAGCAAGAGTGAGGGTGCTGTAAGGACCGTGCAAGGTGGAGAAGACAGTAGCGATCATGGCGATCCTGTAGAAACAGGACGCCAGTTTCAACATACAGGCTTAGGGTAGGTGTCGAAGGAAAGGTACCAGAGCCGAGCCGTAACCCAGTATGATGCAGTGTGTCCGGATGGTGAAGGGTAGAAGGAGAAGCAGACGAGTAAACGGGGCCATAATCGAGTTTAGACAGAACGAGAGAGGAATGTAAAGAGAGGAGCAGTGTCGATTAGCTCCCCAAGAAGTATGGGACATGACCTAAAGTTAGTTAAGGGCCTTAGAGCATTCAACTCGGACGTAAAAAATATGGGGCGACAAAGACAAACGAGTGTCAAAGATTAGCCCTAAAAGCTTTAGCAGATTCTTTGTACAAAAGGGGATGACCCCTGTTACCTAACAGTAAATAGGTATCTGGGAGTTAGCTGTTACAGGCTGCTTCCTAGGGGGGTGCGTGTGTGGGAGAAAAAAAAATTTAGTAGTTAACCACTGAACTGCTCTGTCTCCAAATAACACCCTGGTGCACAAGAAATAAATTCTTTCCAAAAAATTTTTTTCTCTTCTTATATTGTTAAAATGCAGAGTCTGATCACGGGGAAACTAAACAAAAAATATTGTATGTGACTTACTTTAGCTGCGATGGAGCTGGGAAGTTGAGCAAATTATGGGCGCTGAGCGTTGGAGCGATGGGGGTCTGTCGGCCCCGCCACCCCGTGCGACGGCAGTTGCTGCGAATAAAATGTTGCGCAATTATTTTGAAGTTTCTCATTCATTTCTTCTTTTTTTTTGCTGTAATATTATTTAAAAGTGTGTAATTTGTGGAATTTATATAATTCAAAGTATAGAACATCGCTATGCTCAAAATTATGGGCCTCATATATGCGACATATTCTACAATCAAACAGTGTTTTTGCTGTTATTACACTATATACACACATTGTATATACCCATCTACGTATGTATTCACCATAACGATCCACTATGTTGGTATGGTGAGCCCAAAAAACATGAGTGAGCTGCCACACCCTGCCAGTCCTCCCTCCCTCCTCCAACACATTACTCGCCAACATTCCTCCTCCCAAAATACTGTTATTGTGTTTATTACACTATTTACACACGTTATGTATAAGTATGTACATGTTTTATTCATGTACATACGTACATACTTCCATCTCCTCACCTCTCTCTCTTGCCTACTTAATGCTCTTGCTTCCCTCATCTCATCACAATCGACTTTATAATGGTCCAGGACGGATCGAAATGTCGTCGTCTATTCAATTTCCAGTGTGTGGTTTGGTCAACAATGAAATCTTCATGCAAGATCTTATAAAGAAAACCCCTAGAACGAGTTTTGTAGATACGAAAGAGTTTAAGGTGAGTAGGGGATGGTTTGAGAAATTTTGAAAAAAGACGTGGTATTCATAGTGTTGTGAGGCATGGTGAGGGTGCCAGCTCAGACAAAGTAGGGGCTGAAAGATTTGTTCATGATTTTAAAGATTTTGTAGATACTGTATTGATGGATATATTCCACAACAAGTGTTTAATTGTGAGGAGACATGGCTATTCTGGAAAAAATTGCCGAAGAGGACATACATTACCCAAGAGGAGACGTCACTGCCCGGACACAAGCTAACTTGGGCTAACTTGTGTCAGGATAGGCTAACTCTTGTGCTGTGTGGCGATTTGAAAATTAAACCCTTGCTCGTGTATCATTCCGAAAATCCAAGAGTTTTAAAAAATATATGATGTGCAGAAAAACTGTGATGTGGAGTGGTTTGCCCTGCCACCAAAAAATATCTGCAAGAGAAAAGTTTGACACTCAAGGTCCTGCTTCTCGACAATGCTCCTGCTCATCCTCCAGACTTGGAGGATGCATTGTTGGGGCCACTTTTTTTTTTTTTAGGGATATTCCTACATGAGCCCTGAGTTTCTGGCTAATGTACCAATGACATGAAGGAGGAGTTTTCAACCTACCTTGTGTTAGGTGTGCAGAGGTCAATGGTTGAACATAATGTCAGGAGCAAAGGGGGGCCTTTGCCTCTTCGAACACAATTGCGACCATCTTCATCTCTTCGAACTATCCTAAATGCTCTCTTCACCTGTCTGACCAAATTGGGTGTCCAGACCACCTTTGAATCTGAAATTGTAAAATAAATAGCAATTTCAGAATATTCAGTCCATTTATACTAACAAAATTATACATACAGTACTGTAATTGAAATTTTACAGAATGATAAAGGCAATTTAGCAACTTTGTTAAAATGCACATGGGGGAAATACATGAAAATAGGTTAATATTGTTTGTAAGGTTGATGGGAAATGTTTATTACTTTTATGATTTAAAAGATGTATAGCCCTAATACTCCATCCTGGGTGCATTCCACCAGGTAATGACCACAGCAAAAGTTTTCCACGAGGCTCTATTGTCACACAAACTTTTCACATTTTCAAACTTGATTCATCTTTTCCCCCCCCCTCGTTCCAGGGGTTTTCTTTAAAAGGTCTTCATGCAAATGCCTTGGTTTCTCACAAATGATGGCCTCTGAAATGCTATCACCTGCTAACTCTTTGTTGTGTATCCAAATTAATAAAAACTTTTTAACATCCTCAAGTGTTTGTGTTCTTTGTTTCGGGATTGTTGATATGCCTTTTGCCACTTTAATGTTCATAATGTCCTTTTCTTAGCAAGTACAGTGCATATTGTTGACATAGATTTGTTGTACTGCCTAGCTAGTTCAACAACCCGTGCACCATTTTGATGTTTATGAATGCTCTCTTGTTTTTCCTCTATGGTCATTCTCACATGTGTTTTCTTGGCTTGAACCTTACCACTGGCTTTCTTGGGACTCATGGCAAGATATATCATAACAAATTTTATGTTCAAATAGCCAAAAATCCCAAAACAAATGTAATGCTTTACAAAGAATTCAGGCGCGATACTTACTAGGCAGGAGACACTGGTAAACTGAGGCGCGATCATCATGCCACCACGCGCTAGGTCAGCCCATACGTATATCAACAAACTCCTTTCCCGAGGCAAAGTTTGTAACCCGATTCAAATTTTTCGAAGAAATTAGGCTCGTAACCCGAAAAGTTCATAAATATTCATTCGTAAGTCGAGGTGTCACTATATATAACTAAAAAATTAAACTCAGGATTACTTTCAACCCCCACCCCGTTTGCTCTACTCCATTGCCACCTACCTTCACCCCCCTCTATGATGTACTCTTCCATAGACACCTACCTTTGCCCCCCTCCTCCCCTCTACTCCTCCATCATCACCTACCTTCACACCCCCTCCCTTCTCCTCCTCCATCGTCACCTTCCTTTCACCCTCCTCTATGATGTACTCTTCCATAGACACCAACGTTCACTGCATATAATGCTCCCCTCTACTCCTCCATCGTCACCTACTTTCACCCCCCCCCCCTCCGCTCTACTCCTCCAGGGTCGCAGACAATTTCACGAGCGTGAGAACTACGAGTTCTCTAACTACTCTCACACTCCTACTCTCTCACCAGTGAGGGGGAGGGAAGGAGGGAGGAAATGAAGGAAGAAAGGTGGGGGAGAGAGAATAGGCAGGGGGGAGGAGGGCCTAGATACATTTCTTCCATATAGATAGGTAGACTGAGGGAGAGCTGCTTGCCAAGAGCCCTATCAGACAGGCTTCCTATTCCTCAACCCTCCCTAATATGCCACATCCTGGTCAGGACAACTTGCTCGAATGTTATTCTTGATGTGACTCGAGAACTGACCTCGAGGCGGGGCATGGGCATGGATTATCTCCCTGGGGCACGCACCTCCCTGCCCCAGCTCTCTCTCTCTCACATAATCTATCAAGGGTCTAACATGAGGTCATTGTGCCTACCAGAAGCGTATATGTCCAAGGCTGGCCACCTGTCTGGACCATTCAAATGTATAAACACGTAATTAGTCTATTAAAATTATATATAATGCTACAATTATAAATTAATTTGTTCATGGTCATTCGTTTATCAGTATTTTAATATGAGGTATATATACGCATGTATGTATACGTTGACGTACACATATATGATTATGTGTATAGAATGATTATGATTATGTGTAATCATATATGATTATATCTAATGGAATGCATTAGTAAGTGATGTGGTGGAGGCTGACTCCATACACAGGTTCAAGTGTAGATATGATAGAGCCCAATAGGCTCAGAAACCTGTACACCTGTTGATTGACGGTTGAGAGGTGGAACTAAAGAGCCAGAGCTCAACCCCAGCAAGCACAATTAGGCGAGTATATGAATGAATGCACATGTACACTTTCAAATGAATTAAGATACCTTGAGATACACAATGACTTAGTTTAAATAGTTTAAACACATTATGGTACTGATTTTGACATGCTGATGTCTGGAAGGGAGAGGGGGTGTGGGGGGTTATTGTCTGAGGTGGAGGACCAGAGGAGGGGGTCAGTGGAAGGATGGTGGCTGGAGGGATGCCATTGTTCTAATGGTTATGAAAACAATTATTGATGGCAGGAATTCAGTGGGTGTGTACTTCACCCGCACCATCACCATACTGTGCCCTGCTACAACCCCCCCCCCCACTCCACCCATGCTGTGTGCGGCGTATTACACATTATGGGATAACCGACTGTCTGTCCATTCCTGTCTGCTCGTTATGCTGCCCTTCCTTTTGAAAATTGTCTGCTTTATCGACTTCCTTCAAGACCACACATTAGCCTCTTATCACGCCCTCTTACCACTCTCAGGGAGCCGGCTCTTCTATACAATAGTTACCACTCAGTCCCCAAGGTGAAAGTGTGTCCGGGCATATGACTTGTTACGTGTACTTATTTGCGATTCGTTTGGGCTGTCATGTGTGGTGATTAGTGTTGGGTAAGGCTAGGCCAGGTCAGGTCAGACTAGGCCAGGTCAGACTAGGCTAGGTAAGGCTAGGCCAGGTCAGGTCAGACTAGGCTAGGCCAGGTCAGGTCTGGCTAGGCCAGGTCAGGCCAGGCCAGGCTTGGCAGGGTGAGAGAAGTAAAGCGGCAGGTACTTACGTTTCCGAGAAAGTAGCGGCGGTAGTATATTGTTGATTTAGATTCGACGACATCCTGAAGCTAGTTAGTGGCGGCCTCATCGCTCTCGAACTTCTTGTTGTTGTAGGGGATACGAGGCACACCCAATATCCCCCTTACATTGATCACATCGCACACTAATATTTTTACTATTTCCGACACCAGATTTGTCTGTTTCGTATATGTATAATTGTTCAATATTAAAACCACAATAGAATGCTCTAAGTACTTTCGTATATTAATACATCTTCAGAAGGAATGGTTCGCTCTGAAGATGTATTAATATAAGAAAGTACTAAAGGAAATTCCTGTTTCAATTCTTCCTTCGTGGTCTGACACTCTTATTATATATTGTATATACTGAATTATATATACTATGCTTATATAATATATACTGAAATATTGTTACATTTAACGGATGAAACAAAGTATATATCTGTATTTTTAATAAAATATAAAACATTAATATTTATCAACGTATCTCTGTGAATTACATAATTTATCAGTACTGTACAGCCTGTGATCTCCACCTGGCTGGCCACTGATACTTTATTTATTTATTTATTTATGCATTTACAAGAAGGTACATTGGGATTGTGAGGATACAAATATGGTAATTACAGTCTTGTAAAGCCACTAGCACGCGCAGCGTTTCGGACAGGTCCTTAATCTAAGAAAATTTTATTTATTTATTTATTTATTTATTTATGCATATACAAGAATGTACATAAGGAATGTGAGGATACAATTATGGTAATTACAGTCTTGTAAAGCCACTAGCACGCGCAGCGTTTCGGGCAGGTCCTTAATCTAAGAAAATTTTAAGGAGGTAAATACTTGCAAAATTTATAGACAAAAAAATGATAACAGATTAATTACATGGAATGAAAAAAAAAAGATGAGAGAAAATTATAGGTACAGTATAATATATTAAAGCACATAGGTAGCTAAGATTGATTGCAATGACAGCTTAAAATGGTAGTTGACAAAAATTGGTAGTCACAATACAGCATATGGCTAGCACATAAAAGAAGACAGCAATGAACACAATGATAAGGTTTGATATTACATAAAAATTAGGAGATTGGGTAACACTAGGTACAGAGCAAATTTAAAGCTCAGTGTAGGAAACTAAATAGATGAAGTTAGGTACTTTTTGGTTTTGCTTTTAAATAAGGCAAAAGTTTTACAGTTTTTCAATTCACTAGGGAGTGAGTTCCATAGACTAGGTCCCTTAATTTGCATAGAGTGTTTACACAGATTAAGTTTGACCCTGGGGATATCAAAGAGATATTTATTTCTGGTGTGGTGAAAATGGGTCCTATTACATCTGTCCAGGGCGGTCCATAGAATTACCCAAATCGACCCAAATCAGCCCAAAACTACCCAAATCGTCTTAGCATTACGTAAGTAATGAAGAAATATGGTATATTTACTTACTATAATGTTGGTGCTACACATAGAACATGATCAAACCTATTTTTACTCTGAAATAATCTAATTTCATAACGAAATTAGACGTAAATATGTGAGAGGTGACGCCATAGGAAGTCGACGGTCCAAGCGACAATTGTGTGGAGCGACTTATCCAAGATATATGGTCGCCAGGAGAGTGTTTGCTGCCATATCAGCCTCCTGTACACAGTGATCCAGTCCTTTTCGTTCATTGAACACCGAACCCTACACGCCCTCTGATATATTGCTTAATTAAGAAATATTCACAAATAAAGATTATATTTGTATATGTTATCAGAAAGGCAGATATAAAATAGTTTTTGTGAATCCATCACAGAGATTATACCTTATTAGAGAGGAAAAATATTCATACTTTAAACAAGGCTTCATGGCCGACGCTCTCCTTACCGATATGGGAACTATGACCTTCCGAAGATCAATGTTAATTTAATCTAGATATTGTAATAAACGAAGTTTTCTATGTCATCATAAAGACATAAATATAAGCTGCATGTTAATAATTTGGCATAAATATAACTGAATTGAAAGTTAAGATATATGCCTTTTTATAGTTACTTGATGGCTCGCTCAGGGAGTGTGAAGGCCTCCACACAAGCCAATCAATTTTATAATTACTTTGCATATATGCAAAGTAACGCCATAGGTCTTTATGTCAGAATAAAGCCATGTAGACGATAATGTAACTACATTTCAAGGAAAACATGTCTTAATATAATTATTAAATGAATGCAAAGTTATGGTTAAATAAATAGCCAATACCACACAATCGCCGGTGTTCGGACACATGAATAGTCGCATTAGGTGAAAGGAAATGTACCCAACCATTTCCATTTACCCAACCAGTTTGTGCACCCTATACTCATCCTCTGTGCGGTAATTTATTGTGCACCACATACTCATCTTGTTACCAGTAGTTTGTGCAACCCATACTCATCCTGTGACCCGTAATTTATTGTGCATCCCATACTCATCCTGTTACCGGTAGTTTGTGCAGCCCATACCCATCCTGTGACCTGTAATTTATTGTGCAACCCATACTTATCCTGTGACCTGTAGTTTATTGTGCAGCTAATACTCATTCTGTGAGTCATAGGACATTGCGCAACCCTTTCTCATCGTGTGAATCTTTGTTTACTTTGCTCTCCATATTCATCCTCTGCGCGATAGTTTCTTGTGCAACCCATACCCATGATGTGAGTGGTAGTTTATTGTGTACCCTATATTCATCCTGTGAGTATAGGGTACACAATTCTTGTTTGGATTCTTGTAATGTTATTTGTCTATTTGTAGTCACAGTATTTGTGCACCCCTTGAGGGACTTGAATTAGAGGGGGGTTGAAATAGCCTAAGCTACTCTATCCCTTTGAGATGTATTTATTGCTTATCTCAATAAACACACTTGAACTTGAACTTGGGTACACAATGAGTTCATTTGTACTCCATACTCATCATCAAGAAGTGTATTTTACCAGCATTGTAATATAAATTAAGAATAAAAGCTTAGCTGGATTACGGACCCATAATCAAAATAAGAGTCATCACTAATTATCATGACAAATAGTCTAGGCTACACTTCCGCCTTCGACAAGCTGCCGCCGGATGTGGGTATAGTTTATTGTACACCCCCGCACCCCCAGTCCTGGAAGGGCGGGCATTGGGATGTGGACATGTGTACCATTATACCCCCCCCCCCACACACACACACACTCCTCTCCTGTTAATAATAATACTAATAATAATAAAAATTCAAAATAATAACGTTAATAAATATTATAATTAAAACACTTACTGTAATACCCTAGTGCTTGAATGAAAGTGAAGGAAAGACCCAATAAATGTGTAAGTGTATTAAAAACCAAATTTTCGTTGGGTGAGCTGGCAGGTGAGCACCACCTGCCAGCTCACCCAGTAATGAACATCACCTGCCAGCTCACCCAGTAATGAACATCACCTGCCAGCTCACCCAGTAATGAACATCACCTGCACACTGCACCGAACCACTTGCCAGCAGGTGCAGAAGTACGATGGAAAGAGCAAAGTATACAATATTTCAAGTATAATATTAAAGATATATTTAGCATTTAATGTTTTCCTATAAAGTTTCAATAATACCTTTATTTGATTTTTTGTATTATTTTCTACCACAGACGTGGCCACACATTAACAATGCTAACCAGCATATATACATTTTCTTCAGTCCGCCATGGACTCTAACCCTTTCCACTACCGCCCACAAGATGGGTATAGGGTGCATAATATAAGAACTAAACTAACTAACTCCATTGATAGGGTTAGAGATTTGTTAAACATATAGGTCAGGGATTTATTGAACAATTAACCACATAAGGTGATTGTAGTGTTTTTAAAATGCTAGGCTAAGCTACATACGTAAATACATAAATACACAGATTTACGTATGCCCTACATAAAGTGTTCGATGTGTCTTTTACATAGTGTCATTAACGTGCATTTACAAAGGTGAAATTGAATTCTGACCAGCTTCCACATATACTTTATACACATACATATACACACACAGACGTATGCGTACATATACATATATATATACATACATATATACACACATACATACACATATATTTGTCTCTTTTACTCTGACAAGGTGAGATAACTGATAGAGAAACTAGTGTGCAATTAAGCACTTAATCACTGAAGGTGATTAAGGTGCTTTCACAAGCTCAGGTTATAGAGTTACATCACATACATTCATTGTATAATTGATACGTTACATGGTCAATCTAGGGTACAAGTTCAATATATCATCAAGTGTTCCAGTACTCAAATAGTAATTACACAGTTCAGCATACCTTAGCCCAGGAGGGCGAAAGTCAGTCAGTATGGGACATTCTACAATATAATGTTCAAGGGAGTGCATATTTTCTCTTTTACAAAGTTGACACATTGTGTACTCGACATTTGGGTTTTGAGAAAGCTGCCAGATACGTCTATATCCCAAGCGTATTATGGCCACTATAACATCACATTGGGTTCTTGTTCCATTAATCCTGTATGTGAATGTCTCCGCACGATATCTATCATAATATTTAATGCTACAATTTTCAGGTCTTTGTGAATTTGTTAGGTCGGTGAGATTTTCATTAGATGTTTGCTTAAGTATTCTCTTTGTCACTGCTAATGAAACACCCATATAAATTTCTACCACTGGTTTTCTACAGGCTGTCTTTGCAAGCATATCAACAGTGTCATGCCTTGAGATGCCAACATGTGATGGTATCCATAGGAATTTAATTTCAAATCTCTTTTCTTTGGCAGCTAAAATATTCATTCGAATATCACTGACTATTTTCTGGGTGTCACTACTATGTGCGTTCAATACCAGGAGTGCACTCTGCGAATCACAGTATATAAGTCGACTGCCTTTGTGTTTTAAAAATTCAGTGGCAAGGTATATGAATGCAAGTTCGGTTTGAGTTGTACTTGCCCAATCATTGACGCGCTTCATTCATGTATGTACGAGAGAAGATTGTTCAAATATATTACATGCACATCCGGTACATCATCCACCTTCTTCTACAGAACCGTCGGTATAGCACTGATACACATCGTTACCCATACTCTGAGTACTTTCAGTGATGCTTCACAGTGTTAACTGTTTTAATAATGTAGAGTGTACATTATCTTTCTTGGGTGCATTTACAAAATCAACTGCTAGATCCAAGTTATCCCATGGAGTAATTGGTTGATTAATCGTTAATTGAGTTGGGTACATATTTAATATTTTGATGGAGTTGGCTACCTTGTAGAACCAAAATGCATTCACGCCGAAAACTGTGCTAATAGACAAAATTATGTTAGAGATATGGGTCTATAATTATCTGAGTGTGCTTTGGGGATGGGAACAATGACACTGTCCAATCATCAGGTAATACTCCTTCACTTAAACTCATTCTGTACAACACTAAAAGTGGATTACCTGGTACTTGTGAGACTAATCTCAGTAAACTGTAAGTAATACCGTCCTCTTCAGGAGCAGTAGACTTATTTTATTGTGCTACACAGCCTTCCCGGCTTGGTGCCTTCTTTGGTAATTACTTATCAAAGGCAGCTCCATACGAGGAGCTGCCTCGTATGGGCCAATAAGTCTTTTGCAGTTACCTTCATTCTTATGTTCTTACTTACATTTATTGAACTTTATCATCATCATCATTTACAGAAATAAATTAACATAAAAAGTAGTCATTTTAATACACAAAACAGAAGTAGATATTATGTAAATTATGATGCAGGATAGGATCACTATTAAGAACTTAATTATAAACCACAATATGTTTAATATCGTCAGAAATTCGGAAACATACCATATATTTTCAAATATTTACAATTAAAGTATTTATTTAGGAAATAAGTATTTTAGTTACCCTAGTTAGCTCTGAGAACACACATTCTTGCAGCAAGAATTTCTTCCCACTAATCTGAGAGATGCTAATGAGACCAGTCTCGACCCACTGGACAGGTCATGAACAACAATCAACTACAGCACCATCTATGTCAGAAGATATTCAAAATATTCTTGATATCATTCAAATTGTCAATACGAGAACAGAATACATAAGTTGAGTGATGTCAAAGGAATCATATTGACTGACCGAGCCCCATTGTAAATATCCGTGGCTTCCTGACCATAAAGGTACCGACGCGGTCGAGGGTAAGAGACCGGATGTACCCATATACCTATGAGGCCATCAAAAATAGTGAGTCACGCCAAACAAAAAGAAGTACTGGTAAACAGGTCAGACACAACCAGTACTATGATGATGCTAAACTGAAAGAGCTTAAATCAATTGCTAGACAGACAGGTAAAGCATATAAGAGCCTTAGAACTCCTCAAATGTTAAAACTGTTTCAGGCCGCGCTTGCAGCGGCAAGGGAGAGAATGACTGAACTGAGACAAAATGAATGGGAGGGTTTTGTTAGTGGACTTAACCTGCATACTCCCCTGGGCAAAGCCTGGAAAGGCATAAACAAAATTATTGGTAAAAATAGTAGACAAGTTTCACACCCAAACCCACTACAGAAAGCCAATCAGTTAATTGCAAAATGGGCTCAGGTTTCCAGCCTTGGAATGCTACCAGCTAGCACTAGGGAGAAATTGCAGGCGAGGTCCACAGACAGAAATTCTCTCATAAATTTCATGTTGAGCAAGCAACATGATGAATGTGATGTTCCATATACAGATTATGAATTGGATGCAGCCCTCTCCAGGGGCAGTAGCACTGCTCCTGGTGAGGACGGTATCACCTATGATATTCTAAGACTCCTACATCGTGTACCCGGTAACCCATTATTAGAATTGTTTAATGCCAGCTATGTCTTTGGGCAGTTGCCTGTATCATGGACCACCAGTCTTACAGTACCTGTACCAAAGCCTGGCCAACCTGATGCTTTCCGTCCCATCTCACTGACCAGTTGCATGTGCAAAACCTTTGAGAGAATGGTGCTTAATAGATTATTGTATAGAGTTAAAGAGCACATGTCACCTGATATCAATGGTTTCACACATGGTAAAAGTGTACACAACTGTATCACAACCTTTCTTACTGTTCATGGAGATAAAAGGCACAAGTACACAACATTTCTTGATTTAAAAAATGCCTTTGATATTGCTAATAGGGAAGTGATTATGTATGAATTAGCGAGAATGGATATAGGGGGACATTTATTACAGTGGATACGAGGCTATCTTACCAACCGGAAGTCCTCTGCGCTGTTCCAAGGCTACAAGAGTGAAACTAAAGTAGTGCAACTAGGCACCCCACATGGAAGAGTACTTAGTCCTACCTTGTTTAATGTTCTAATTAATGCTTTACTAAAATCAATCCCAACTAGTCCGGCAAACATCACTATCAGCTATGCAGATGACATCCTTGTGCATACTAAAACCCACCGCAAAATGCAAACAGTCTTAAATTGTATACATACAGCTTGTGAGAGCCTTGGTCTTGTAATCAACGCTGCTAAAACTAAGGTATTTAACAGACAAATTGGCAACCGCAAAAGTGGACCACGAAAACTTAAGATAGACAACATACCAATAGACTATGTCTCTTTTTTCAAATACCTTGGTGTCTCTGTCCCTTGTACCTCAACTGCAGTCAATAAGTTACATCAACAATGTAGAGACAGACTCAAGGCTTTCAGAACTGTAGTGGGGTACAGCCCGAAATATGGTGTTAATATTAGAATAGCAAGAATGATGTATTTAGCGTATATAAGGTCTCTGATAGACTATCATGCACCAGCTTTGGTCCTGCAGAATGGCAAAAGTATTGATAGACTGGAAAAAATGCAAAATGAAGCACTCAGAATTATACTTGGCTGTCCTATAACTACCAAAGTTCTCAACATGCGGAAAGAATTAAATATACTTAGCATTAGAGATAGAATATTTGAAATTAATCTTATGATGGGACTAAAGCTGCTGCGTGATAACAAAAACAACATTGTGTCAGTTGCACTGTTAGAACACATACGAAATGGAACTAGCGAGTCTAAATGGATTCAAAGAACTGCCACTCATATTAAAATGATGGCACTGCACGATGTATATACAGATGAAAGAGTACAGCACTTCCTTCCACCCTGGTAGATAGTACCTTTTGACATCCCGACCCCTGCATACCACACCAAGAAACTAATCACAAGCAACCCTCATGCTCAGCTTGCTGCTAAATTAAGCACCATAGAACACATTCACAATATACAAGCTGAAAACAACATTGCACAGACCATATACACTGACGGATCACTCAATACAGCTACAGGGAGGGCAGGAAGTGCTGTTATTGCTCATCAGCCCGATGGCAGCACAATTCAAAGAAATATCCGAATTAGTAACTGGACGTCCACAATGCAAGCCGAGTTGGTAGCGATACTGGTAGCACTCGAAATTATTGACAACACTGAAGTAGACAGCTTAATTATTTCTGACTCCCTATCCTCACTACGAGCAATAAACAGTTTGCAATCAAGTAATAACGTGCTTGTCTTGGAAGCTAGACGTAGATATATAAGAATACTTTGCAAGAGGGTAAATATAAAAATGTTGTGGATTCCTTCTCACACTGGCATGCAGGAACATGACAAAGTTGACGCCCTTGCTAAGGCTGCAGTAAATAAAGACAGTATTGAATGGAATCTTGAGTTATCAAATAGGTCCCTTAAAAGTGTCATTAGACGAGAACTCCTGGATGGATTTGAAGAAAGTAGAACAGTGCAAACTGGAACTAGCAGGTCCATCGTTCATCACAATGAAATGTGTGAAATAAAACATGTGTATGGGGCAAGTAACAAAGTCGAGCATGGGTCTGAGGAAAAACTGTCCTTACTCTGAATACCGCAACGTCTGTGCTTATATGAATATATGTCACATACACATATTTTATAGCACACATTTAATTTGTATCTAGTTCTTTATTGTTAACTTACATAATCAAAGAACCTTGCAACATCTACATTCGAGGAAGGATTCCAGAAGCAGTTAACAACTGCCATTTCTTGTTTCTGGAATTCTTCTTTATGCTGTAGGTAAAGTAGTTAATAGAACTACAGTCTCCTGCTCCTGGGGTTAGTGGTTCGAGACTACTTGTGCCCAGGGTGAATGTGGAGGTCAGTAGTTCGACCTTGGAGGTGGACCTCGATATACACCTAACGAATAGACATGCACAAGCTGCCTGTCCTCAGTGTATATTTTACACACACACACACACACACACACACACACACACACACACACACACACACACACACACACACACACACACACACACACACACACACACAAACACACACACGTGAGTGTGTGATTATGCGAGACTGGTTAACATCAGAACAGCCTTCAGGAACCTGTGTAAGGAATCATTCAGAACCTTCTATACCACATATGTAAGACCAATCCTGGAGTATGTGGCCCCAGCATGGAGTCCGTACCTTGTCAAGCACAAGGCGAAGCTTGAAAAAGTTCAGAGATATGGCACTAGGCTAGTCCCAGAACTAAGAGGCATGAGCTACGGAGAAAGGCTGCGAGAAAAGCACCTCACGACACTAGAAGGCAGAAGAGTATGGGAGACATGATCACTACCTACAAAATTCTCAGAGGAATTGACAAGGTAGATAAAGATAAACTGTTTAACACGGGTGGTACGCAAACAAGGGGACACAGGTGGAAACTGAGTACCCAAATGAGCCAGAGGGACGTTAGAAAGAACTTTTTCAGTGTCAAAATAGTTAACAGATGTAATGCATTAGGCAGTAATGTGGTGGAGGCTGACTCCATACACAGTTTCAAATGTAGATATGATAGAGTCCAGTAGGCTCAGGAATCTGTACATCAGTTGATTGACAGTTGAGAGGCGGGACCAAAGAGCCAGAGCTCAACCCCCCAAGCACAATTAGGTGAGTACACACACACTCACTCTCTCCCTCTCATAAGGGAGGTGGTGGCCGAGTGGACAGCGCTCTAGACTCGTGGACCTAGGGAGTAAATGTTACTCCTACTGCTATGTAACAAGATTTTGTTGGTACATTTTCATGTAAATTCACAACTCTTCGCGCCGGAAACAAGTCATGAGAGAGCCACACAATAATTTTCGGATCTAACCTTCATTCTTTCTCAATGTGTTGTATACAATGAAATGATTATACATTGCTCTGTTGTGAACATTGTATACAGTACCTCAAGATATACATCCCACAACAGTTAACTAGCTCCCAGATACCTAATTAATTCTCTACTCTCTGTAAATGTTAATGTGATGTCACCGAGCAGTAAATAGGTACCTGGAAATTAGACAGTTGCTACGGGTTGCTTCCTGGTGTGTGTGTACTCACCTATTTGTGCTTGCGGGGGTTGAGCTTTGGCTTTTTGGTCCCGCCTCTCAACTGTCAATCAACTGGTGTACAGATTCCTGAGCCTACTGGGCTCTATCACATCTACATTTAAAACTGTGTATGGAGTTAGCCTCCACCACATCACTGCCTAATGCATTCTATCCGTTAACTACTCTGACACTGAAAAAGTTCCTTTTAACGTCTCTGTGGCTCATGTGGGTACTCAGTTTCCCACCAGTGTTGAATAGTTTATCCTTGTTTACCCGGTCGATTGTTTGTGTGTGTGTGTGTGTGTGTGTGTGTGTGTGTGTGTGTGTGTGTGTGTGTGTGTGTGTGTGTGTGTGTGTGTGTGTGTGTGTGTGTGTGTGTGCGAGAGAAAAAAAATTAGTTAGTCAGTAATAGTTGATTGACAGTTGAGAGGCGGGCCGAATGAGCAGAGCTCAACCCGCGCCTGCACAACTAGGTGAATACTCTCTCACTCTCTCTCTCTGTCTCTCTCTGTCTCTCTGTCTGTCTCTCTCTCTGTCTGTCTGTCTATCTTTCTCTCTCTCTCTTTCTCTCTCTCTCACCACTCACATATGTGTTGTATGTGGATGCTGAAGTTCAGTCTCTTGTCTATGTATAGGTCAAGGAACTTTCCATAATCATTATTGCTAATGTTAACATTGTGTATCTGAAGTTGAATTTGGTTTCAGGATTTACTTTCGAACAAAAATAGTAGTCGGTCTTTTTTATGTTTGATGTGAGTTTGTTAGTTTACATCCATGAGTGGACTTTTTAAATCTATTATTTTTATTATTATATAGTGCGTTTGGGTTGGGGTCTGAATAGAGGAAGGTAGCATCGTCAGCACTTATGTTTACACTTATTGGAAGTATCTAAGTATCAACTAAAGTATCTTCACACTTGACTTAAACTTTAGTAGCTATTTTCTGGACCATTCCTCAAGTTTCGGAGGTCAACGAAGATGGAATTCACATGAAATGGCTTATGTTACCATCACTAATAATGTTGTGTTTTCTGTCTAGCTTCAGACACGGTCATGTTACAATTGTGTCTTAGAGAGTTGCGCGCAATTAAGCATGATAGAAATCACTTACAATTAATGCAGGATGGTAGAAAATCACTTACAATTAATGCATCAAGTTTGGAGACTTGAATTGAAATTGAAATTGAAATAAGTTTATTGAGGTAAAATACACACAAATGGATGAGGTAGCTCAAGCTATTCTCACCCCGTTCAGTACATCGTGTTAATACATAGACACACACACTTGTACACATTTTAGTGTAACAAGCAAGGCAAATAGTTCTGTCTGATGGGTAGAGGCAACTGCACTTGCAGCTGCACCCGTGTGGCGGTGTAGGAAACCATCAATGTATATGATTTGAGAGAGAGAGAGAATGATCTGTAGACAGAGCATCAATATGGCGTAAGGTATTGGGCTTTGCCTCAAGATGAAGCATAATAAAGAACCCGAATATCAGGAGAAAAAATTACATTAAAAACTGTCCACATGATACATATATATAATCACGTTTTAAACATTTTAATTTTATTATTTGCATATATATATATAATTAGGAAGTAATGTTTATCTGGGTAAGTTGTCAGCTTTTATGAACTAATAGCTAGTGCGGCTTGTATACTGGGTACATCCGGTCTCTTACCCTCGACTGCGGCGGTAACTTTATGGTCAGGAAGCCACAAATATTTACAGTTCAAGTTCAAGTATGTTTATTGAGACAAGAAAAAAATACATCTCAAAGGGATAGAGTAACTTAGGCTATTTCTACCCCCTCTACTTCAAGTCCCTCAAGGGGCGTACAAATTCAGTAAGTACAAATAGACAATTAGCATTACAAGAATCCCATTTAACATTGCAGGTTAATATAGTAAGTACAGCATACAATTGTTACACTCTTGGGGCAAAATTTTTGTAGCTCCTAAGTATACTGTCTATCATACCATTATCACACATACAAAAAATTTGATGTGGTACATTACTTATTTCCTTATTTCTATAGTTATCAATAAGTTGACACTCTAATACATAATGTTCTAAGGTGTGGGCGTGCGGCATACTACATAATTTACACTCCTTATCTTTTTCACTGACATCAACTCCGTATTGCCAGATATATTTGTATCCTAATCTTAATCTCATGTAAATTGAATCCTTCCAAGTTGACTTTCCTTTATCATAGGTGAAGGACGAGTTTGTATTTATTACTGAATAATTCTTAAGTGTGTTACTACTATCCACTATTGCCATTCTTTTTATCATTTCTTCATCTTCATTTCCTCTTATTAATGTTATATATACATGTACACATAATCATACATACATGTACATATATATACATATGAGGTAAATCCAGAGAAATGAAATATGGATTTTTCCGCATACAAATGATTATTGTTTCGTGATCGTCAATTGCATATATACATATACATACATATACATTCACATACATATTCAATCACCCACACAAATACACACATCAATAATCTTTGTATCACAAGTGATTCAACAAGAGGCTCACAAGTCACTATACTAGGCACTTTACATCTATGGTGAGTCGTCCAATTACTAGTCTTGCTCTACACCCACCCAACTGGGCGGCAGCTTTACAGTCATGTGCTCCACACCCACCCAACTGGGCGGCAGCTTTACAGTCATGTGCTCCACACCCACCCAACTGGGCGGCAGCTTTACAGTCATGTGCTCCACACCCACCCAACTGGGTGGCAGCTTTACAGTCATGTGCTCCACACCCACCCAACTGGGCGGCAGCTTAACAGTCATGTGCTCCACACCCACCCAACTGGGCGGCAGCTTAACAGTCATGTGCTCCACACCCACCCAACTGGGCGGCAGCTTAACAGTCATGTGCTCCACACCCACCCAACTGGGCGGCAGCTTAACAGTCATGTGCTCCACACCCACCCAACTGGGCGGTAGCTTAACAGTCATGTGCTCCACACCCACCCAACTGGGCGGCAGCTTAACAATCATGTGCTCCACACCCACCCAACTGGGCGGTAGCTTAACAGTCATGTGCTCCACACCCACCCAACTGGGCGGCAGCTTAACAGTCATGTGCTCCACACCCACCCAACTGGGCGGCAGCTTTATAGTCATGTGCTCCACACCCACCCAACTGGGCGGCAGCTTAACAGTCATGTGCTCCACACCCACCCAACTGGGTGGCAGCTTTACAGTCATGTGCTCCACACCCACCCAACTGGGCGGCAGCTTAACAGTTATGTGCTCCACACCCACCCAACTGGGCGGTAGTTTAACAGTCATGTGCTCCACACCCACCCAACTGGGCGGCAGCTTAACAGTCATGTGCTCCACACCCACCCAACTGGGCGGCAGCTTTATAGTCATGTGCTCCACACCCACCCAACTGGGCGGCAGCTTAACAGTCATGTGCTCCACACCCACCCAACTGGGCGGCAGCTTAACAGTCATGTGCTCCACACCCACCCAAATGGGCGGCAGCTTTACAGTCATGTGCTCCACACCCAACCAACTGGGCGGCAGCTTAACAGTCATGTGCTCCACACCCACCCAACTGGGCGACGGCTTTACAATCATTTGCATGAATTACTTACAGTAAGCAAATTTTAGATACTTCGCTAAGATTTCGGGCAGCACATCATTATAAATGAAGTACTTACACTTTTCTTGGACACCAATGATGGTGTTATCTCTGAATTCCGCGATTTTTTTTAAATTCCAGTACTGTATATAATGACGCAAAGTATGCGAATAGTTCTGCAATAGTGATCCTATCCTGCGTCATAATTTACATACATATCTACTTCTGTTTTGTGTATTAAAATTACTACATTTTTATGTTAATTTATTTCTGTAAATGATGATGATGATAAATTTCAATAAATGTAAGTAAGAACATAAGAACGGAAACTGGTCGCGTAAATGGAAATGGTTGGGTACATTTCCTTTCACCTACCTAATGCGAATATTCATGTGTTCGGACACTGGCGATGGTGTGGTATTGCCTATTTATTTGACCATGTCTTTGCTTTCATTTAAGATATGTTTTCCTTGAAATGTATTTACATTATCGTCTACATCTGTCTTTATTCTGAAATAAAAACCTTTGACGTTACTTTGCATATATGTACATTAATTATAAAATTGATTGGCTTGTGTGCAGGCCTTCACACTCCCTGAGCGAGCCATCAAGTAACTATAAAAAGGCATATATCTTCACTTTCACTTCAGTTATATTTATACCAAAGTATTAACATGCAGCTTATATGTCTTTCTGATGACATAAAAAACTTCGTTTTTTACAATATATAGATTCAATTAACATTGATCTTCGGAAGGTCATAGTTCCCATATCGGTAAGGAGAGCGTCGGCCAAGAAGCCTTGTTTAAAATATGAATATTTTTCCTCTCTAATAAGGTATAATCTCTGTGATGCATTAACACAAACTATTTTATATCTGCCTTTCTGATAACATATATAAATATAATCTTTATTTGTGAATATTTGTTAATTAAGCAATATATCAGAGGGCGTGTAGGGTTCGGTGTTCTATGAACGAAAAGGACTGGAGTAGTTTAAATAGCGAACGCATACCAACGAATAACGCTAGTATCTATATAACAAATTTATTGTCATGTGGAATTGATTTAACTTCCAGACACTTTTTTTTAATAAATATTAAATATTTTGTGGCTGTTTATGAAAAATATTATTATAAATACACATTCTACTTGTTAATATTACCAATTAAATTTGCGACAATTTGAGCCATGAAATACGACGACTGGATCACTGTGTACAGGAGGCTGTTATGGCAGCAAACACTCTCCAGGCGACCATATATCTTGGATAAGTCGCTCCACACAATTGTCGCTTGGACCGTCGACTTCCTATGGCGTCACCTCTCACATATTTACGTCTCATTTCGTTATGAAATTAGATTATTTCAGAGTAAAAATAGGTTTGATCATGTTCTACGTGTAGCACCAACATTATAGTAAGTAAATATACCATATTTCTTCATTACTTACGTAATGCTAATACGATTTGGGTAGTTTTGGCCTGATTTGGGTCGATTTGGGTAATTCTATGGACCCGTCCAGGGAGAGTTTCAGAGCATGGTTTGCATTTAAGAACAGGGTTTTGTAAATGTAGTTGACACAAGAGAATGTGTGGAGGGAGTTAATATTTAGCAAGTTTAGGGATTTAAACAAGGGAGCTGAGTGTTGTCTGAAAGCTGAGTTAGTTATCATTCTGATAGCAGATTTTTGCTGTGTGATGATGGGCTTAAGGTGGTTTGCAGTGGTAGACCCCCATGCACAGATACCATAATTAAGATAGGGGTAGATTAGTGCACAATATAGTGAGAGGAGAGCAGAGTTAGGAACATAATAATTGATTTTGGAGAGTATACCAACTGTCTTAGCGACTTTCTTAGTTATGTGTTGAATGTGGGTGCTGAAGTTGAGTCTCTTGTCTAGGAATAGGCCAAGAAACTTGCCATCATTTTTATTACTGATGTTAATGTTGTCTATCTGTAGCTGAATTGCATTTGATGATTTGCTTCCAAATAAGATGTAGTAAGTCTTTTCGATGTTTAATGTTAGTTTGTTCGTTGACAGCCATAAGTGGACTTTTTTTTAATTCATTATTCACAACATTATTTAGTGTATGTGGGTTGAGGTTTGAATAGATAAGGGTAGTATCGTCAGCAAACAATAGAGGTTTGAGAATATTAGAGACATTAGGCAGATCGTTTATATATATAAGAAATAGAAGAGGTCCTAAGATGCTGCACTCCAACGGTAATTGGTAGAGTGGAAGAAGTTGTATCATTGATGGTTACATATCACCTTTTCCTTGAACACTTTTCTTCACACTTCCACTCTATTTCTGTCTTCACCAATGGGTCTTAAGTCTGCAGATGGTGTAGGCTACTCTGTTGTTTTTCCTGACTGCACCTTTGTGTCTCCTGCCTCCGGAGACTAGCATCTTCATGGCAGAACTTTATGCTATTCTCTATGCTCTTCATCAACTCTTTTCTCGCTGTCAATCCTCCTCTGTGTTTGTAGTTGACACTTGCAGTGCCCTCATGGCTCTAGAATCCTTTAATCCAGTCCATCCTTTGGTAGTTGAAATTCAACATTGGCTGTTTCTTATCTCCAGTAGATTTAAGACAGTGGAATTTCGCTGGATTCCCATCCATATTGGTGTGTTCTTAAATGAGCGTGCGGACACTGCCGCTAAGGAAGCTATCCGTACCTGTCCCATCTCCCGTAAAGGTATTCCTTATTATGACTTTTACCCAGTTATTCATTTCCCCATTCTTGCCCGTTGTCAGGGTTGTTGGTCTTCTGTTACTGGTAACAAACTGCGTGCTCTTAAGAGTAGTGTGTTCCCGTGGCCTTCCTCCTACCACCGTAACCGGTGGTGGGAAACGGCTCTGGCGAGGTTGTATATTGGTCATACACGATTAACTCACGGGCACTTAATGGAGCGCTGCCCTGCTTCTTATTGTCCAAACCGTTGTGTCTACATGTCCTGACTTCCAGGACTTACGTGTCTTGCTTCCCGACCATCCCTCACTGTCAATTGTCCCTCGATAAAATTCTTGGTAAATTCAATACCTTTGATATTGTTCGCCGTATGCGTTTTTGTTCTTGTATTGGCGACGTTAGTGATATTTAGCGCACTATGATTATCCCACACATTTGATGGTTTGATAATTACTGTACTGTACAGTACTTTGGTTTGGAATGTATAAAATAAAGTTGTTTCATGTATTCAAATGTGTGAGAAAATCCACTGGGGCTGTGAGATGAAGCGAACCTGTAACAAAGGCATTGCCAGTTGCATACTCTACCACCACTGATGGTAAAAGTCTTACGACTGGATATCTTGTGTGACGGGTTATGGTATCACAGCTATACTGAACCAAGATGGCTCTCCCTCACATAAATGAAAGAAATGCTGCTATTGGCCTTGCAGTGTGTAAGTTGCAGGTGGAAACAAATGAAAATTATCAAATAAATAATTAAACAATTTACTGAAATAGTAATGAACAAAAATAACACATGACAATACTTGACTATCATGTAATGCAAAGGTGAACAAGTTAGTATGACCTTAAATGCAAAAAATAAACTATAAGCAATGAATAAAAGTATGAAGATATACTGGTGTTCTGAAGACAGCTACCATACCACCATGGCATCAGTCACACGACGTTGGCTGGAAGCGGACGACGGGTTAGAGACACGAAGGTGATCCTAGAGCACTAAGGGAGAGATTGCCTCTCCAGGGAGGCAGCGCTCTTTATATAGTCCGGCGGTGATGACTCATCCAGTGTCAACACGAGGTGGACATCTGGTCAACTAGCAAACTGCTCGTTGTGGCTGGCGGTGCCTTTGTGTTGAGCTGTACCACTGTCAGTTGAAGGCGGCTAACTGCTTGTTTGTGGGGACAAACTGCCAGTTAACAGTGGCGCCCGGCTTGCCTCTGAGTCGTACCAGGCCGTGCCAGGCCCTGGGGGGTATGGAGAGGTGGCAGGACTGATGACTCTTCTGGGCTGGTGTAGATGCATACTTCCAGTGCAGAGGCATTGAAGGTGAAGGGAAAAGGCAGTTCCACTGCTATACAGGGGATTCACGTGACACTTGTGAAGGCACAGAAAGTCTGGAGGCCCTACTGAAGCCAGTCCAAGTATTAAATAAAACCCCTGAAGTACGCCGGTGAAGGGTAAAGTGAAGGGTGAAGCAATACCGTATGCCCCAACTTCAGGCACACACAGAAAATCACGTTTTGGTCCCACCTCTCAACTGTGTATTTGAAGTTGGGGCGTATGGTGTTGAACTGCTTCAGCCTTCACCTGAGTGCTTGTAGGGCTTACGTAAGACGTTGACTCAAGGAGTGGCCTCAAAACTTGCTGTGATTTATGGGGAAATCCGGTTGTAAGACTTTTACAAAGTCAGTAATATACTGTGGTAGAGTATGCAGCTGCCAGTACCTTGGGCAAGGGTTTACGTCGCCTCACAGCTCCAGTGGATTTTCTGCTTGGTGTATATCAGGTTGTGATTTTGTGTGTGTACCGTATTGTTATGATCGCCGTTTGATAAGTCCTTTCTGGCCTCAAGAGTCATTGTTACCCACCTAGAAAGATTGCAGATGGCCAAAGCAGTTATTTAAGTTAAGAAGGGACAAGTCTTAAACAGAATTTTGCATAATATTTGACTGTAAAGGGGTAAATTGAGGTAGATTGAAAAACAAAATGGTGAACCGGGCAGGCGGTACTCACAATTAGGCGAGTACACTCGGGAACTTTTAAAGTGCAACCAAACATGCTTTAGGCTCTCACAACAAGAGGTGAGTGGTGGTGGCTCAGGTGCTCAGCCAATCAGAGCACCTAAGGAGGGAGGGCAGGAGTGAGAAGGGGGTGGTATGTGGAAGTTTGGTGGCAGTTGTGTGTAGTTTATTCATCCTCATTGTAAGTTTCATGGCTTGGTGTGCATTTCCCTAGTAAATTTAATTCGGGAAAAATTCAGGTGTTTGATTTTTTAAATCAACTTTTTAAATGTTGAGTTGTTGGTTTGGGAGTATGGCATCCTCATGCTGTTGCGTGCTCGCGTGAGGTAACAATGGTGATGTAAAGTTGTGGGGTGTACATGCTTGGGACGTCCTCTCTCGGGATGGCTGGTGTTAGACCTGTGTGTTTGTCGGTTGTTGAAAAGCCGTCATCCTTTGCTGTTGTGGTATTGATTTTACATTGTTCATCTTGTAATTAATACTGTAGTGCGATATCTAGGGCTACCATTTGTAGGTTTAAAATGTCTAATACAAACAGTTGTCCAATGAGTTTTAATAGGAAATATCATCCACCAAGCACCATTGTACAATTATATTAATTGATAGTATATGGATTGTGCAGAACTGCTTAGAATGATCTTTAACACTTGGCTATATTGGTCATGTCAAATACCTGCACGGTGAATGCTCAAAGACCCTTTCTTTATTCACTGTTGTCACATACCTCATGGGGGTATGGATAGGCAAACACTCATTCGGTTAAACTTGCCTTGTAGTACTTTCAGAGCTCAGTAATTTGGAATCTGGTTAGCACTTTCCAAATAAATTGAGCTTTAAAGTGATTTCCTATTTAGGTTTAAAACATTATACCGAATGAGAAACTCGGATTATATAGCCGAACACCAGAAATGTTGTTATTCAATTTGGTTGCCTAAAGCACATTCAAGGACTACACATTACATGGCATTCCAGGATTCCTCTATACCTTGCCTTATGCTGTAAACATTGCCACAACCCTGTGTTTTATTGATTTAAATGGCCACAGGGAGGCATACAACACTGCAGATTATGATGTCATTAGTTATCCACTGTGCTGACAAGTGGGCTGACTGATGTTCGTTGACACCTGTATCGTGCTTCAATTTAATCGCCAGGAGATCACCCTCTCACTAGACTCGTCGTAGGAAGTACAGTATAGTATCTCAAATTACCTTGGATCATAAATAGCATAAGACTTGGGGGTAGAAGAGGCTTGCAGTGTTTGTCATGGCTCTCAGTTGTTCCTGGTATTAGGCAATTTAGTTCTGGAATCATTTTTGTTGGCCAATGTTAAACTTTTTTGAAAGTAGATGTTTTTCTGAAAGGGAAGGGGGGGGGGGAACCTCTATGCTTGGATACAGTTATCTAAGTGAATACTTAGATTTATACAGTAGAATAACTACCTTCTTTTCCTTAGTCAAAAAGGTTGCTTGTTTATTTCTAGGGACTTGTATTTTCTTTTATTTTTAACTGCAGCAACTTTCAGTGAATGATAGATTCTTACTGAAAGGACCTTTACTTCATTGTTGTTGCTTTATGGCCATCTCATTGTGTACAGGGATTCCGCGAAGCTTTTGGGGTTAGTCTTTGACACTCGTTTGTCTTGGTCAGCCCATATCTCTTGCCTCCGAGTTGAATGCTCTAAGGCCCTTAACCTCCTTAAGGTTTTGTCCCATACTTCTTGGGGAGCGGATAGGCGCACGCTCCTCTATTTGCACTCCTCTCTCGTCCTGTCTAAACTCGATTATGGTTGCCCTGCATACTCTTCTGCTTCTCCTTCTACTCTTCGCCGTCTTGATGCTTTGCACCATACTGGGTTGCGTCTCGGCTCTGGTGCCTTTCGTTCGACTCCCGCCCTTAGTTTGTATGTTGACACTGGCTTTCTCTCTCTTCAGGACTGCCGTGATCGCTACCGTCTTCGCTATCTTGCGCGGTCCTTCCAACATCCTTCCTCTCGCCTCTGTCGTGCATTGACTTTTCCTCCTCCTGTGGTTCCTGTTCCTCTTCATTGTCTCCCACTTTCTGTCCAGTTATCTCGCTTACAGGATTCTCTTTCTGTTCATATTTCTAATGTTTCTCCTCGTATTGTTCCTTCATTACCTCCGTGGAGAGTCCCCCTTCCCAAGTTTTGTACGTCCTTGACTTGTATTACTAAAGCCTTTACCCCTCCTACAATTCTGAAAAGCCTCTTCCTTGAGCACTTTTCTTCGCACTCCCACTCTATTTCCATCTTCCCTGATGGGTCTAAGTCTGCGGATGGTGTGGGCTACTCTGTTGTTTTTCCTGACCGTACTTACATGTGTCGCCTACCTTCGGAGGCTAGCGTCTTTACGGCAGAACTTTATGCTATTCTCTATGCTCTTTGTCTCTTGCTTTCTCATTCTCATTCCTCCTTTGTGGTTGTAGTTGATTCTCGTAGTGCCCTCATGGCTCTAGGGTCCTTTAATCCTGTCCATCCGGTGGTCATTGAGATTCAACATTGGCTGTTTCTTATTTCTAGTAAATTTAAATCAGTAGAGTTTTGCTGGGTTCCCAGCCATATTGGTGTTTCAATGAGCGTGCGGATGCTGCCGCTAAGGAAGCTATCCGTTCTTGTCCCATCTCCCGTAAAGGTATTCCTTATTCCGACTTTTATCCTGTTATTCATTCTTCCCCGTTGGCAGGGTTGTTGGTCATCTGTGGTTGGTAACAAGCTGCGTACTCTCAAACTTAGTGTCCCTTTGTGCCCTTCCTCCTACCACCGTAACCGGCGGTGGGACACTGCTTTGGCACGGCTGTGGGTTGGTCATACCCGCTTAACCCACGGTCACTTAAGGGAGCGCCGCCCTGCTCCTTATTGTCCGAATTGCGTTGTCCCTCTTACAGTTGTGCATATCCTTGTTGAATGTCCTGACTTCCAGGACGAGCGTGTGTCTTGCTTTCCGACCGTCCCTCACAGTCACTTGTCCCTCGATAGAATTCTAGGTGAATCGGATACTTTTGATATCGTTCGCCTTATGCGTTTTTGTTCTCGTAATGGCATTCTTGGTGATATTTAGCGCCCTCTGATTATTTCGCACTTTGATGGTGCTACATGGCCTTCCCTGTTTGGTGCCTTCTTTTGGTAATTACCTTACCTTCATTGTTGTTTAATTTTAATGTGGTAGTTGTGATATGGATTGTTCTGGCTCACGTGCAAGGTCTTGGATTTTTGTGTTTTATATTAAGAAATTGCCAGTCTTGTTACTATTTGTAGAGTTAGATCTGCATTATGGCCTCAATATTATAATCTTTATTTTTTTTTAACATGTTATCAGCAATTTTTTTGGTTGGTAATATTTAGATTAATGTCAGTGATGTATATGACCAGGGTTAAGACCCCTTGTGGTATGACAGCATTTTTCCCCAGTCATTTCTTTAACAAATGAAAGGGTCCTCATGTCCTTTCTACCATGTACCTGTTTGTTGCTTCTTGGTCTTTCATTTGGTACTTTGGCTATTAAAACAATGGCCTTTGTTAATGTTGCAATTAGCATTTCTAAAAAAAATGAGCAGGTTCATTAGGCAGGGTTTGTTTTTAGCAAACAAAGTTTAAAAAGAAATATTCCATTCTTTCAGGACCTTGCAGATGTTAGATCAAACTAATTGACAGTAATCTGTTTTGCCCTTTCAAACTTCGATGGTTTTAATCTAGGTAAAATATTTCAGAATATTTGGCAAGTTTGGCAGACAAATCATTTAAGAGCTTTGATTAAATTTAAGTTAAAGACTTTGTGAAAACCATGTTGTATAGATGCTTCAGTGTCACTTGTCAAATGTTTTGTAAATTTAACAATGATCTTTAGTTAATTTAATCATAATTTGTACAAAGCTTAGGTGTTGCATAGCTTTAAATTTACTTTCAAATATGAAAACTAAAATATTGACTAAAGTTTCTTCCACTTTAATATTTCAGACTAATTTGCAATATTTGTTAGTTTATGTAAATTGAATAGGTAGTCCACTTTTACATCTTTTCAATGCATTTTGCATGCACCTATGTAACAAGTTACAAATAGGTGTAAATTTTACCAAGTATTTATTTTCAAAGTAAAAAAATTTCAGATGTTTAAACATTGCATCAATAGTAGTAAACAATAACTTCCAGCATAGTTTCAGGATAAGGTATATACAGTAGTTTCATTAAAATTGTTTTATTTAATAAGTTTGACATATAGTATTTATAATACATCTAATATTTATCAATGTTTCAGGTTGTGAGACAGATGCTCCTAGATGAACAGAAGATCCAAAAGGCCAAGACAACTCCAGAGGCAATCACCTGTAAAAGAAAAATAAACATTAAACAGGGACACTACTTTTATTATCACCAATGCCTAATAATAAGCCCAAAAAATCCTAACAGCCTATCTTTTAAAATAGGCTCAGCAAGGCCTATCCCTTCCTCTGATTTTGGTTCAGAGCTTGTTCCCCAAATGACTGGAAAACCTCCAACAGTTTAGTGCCAGCCATGTGATGTACAGATGCTTCATGCAAAGATCACATTGCCAGCACTAATCTGTTGGATGCATCCACTCATTTGGCAAACAAGCCCTGTGTGTAAATTAACAATGTAACCATTGTTAACAGTCCCTAAACCTATGCACATCTAGTCCATCCAATAGACAGGTACTAGAGCAGAGCTCTGAAAAAGCCAGAGACAGGAAAATCTGCAGGACTGCCTGGTCCCCTTCTATGAAATGGGGTAGGATCAGTAAACTGCATCAATCCCTGTAGGTTGTAACAGTAGGACATGGGTGACACATCTATAAATGGACTAGATAAAAGAACATTACATTAATTGATATAGCTAAAAGAATTTCAATTCAGCTCACCACTTCATAAGTCCTTTACAGTAGAACAGTCACTGGATTTGATACCATTCTAATCTGCATTGGCACCTGAAAAATATTTAGCCAAATTAAATTAAGGTTTTCTTTAGTACTTACAATTTCAAATCAGTTTAAAATAAATAACCTTAAATAAATATGACTTGCATTAGCCCACAACTAAAGACTGCCATGCCACTGTTCAATTACATTAATGTCTACATGAAAGATTCATTTCAGACTAGCTTTAACCACAATGCTATACATTATCAATTACTTTACATTTCATTTAATAAAACTTTAAATTATACATTTACCACTCACCTGATTCTGTAATATATGCAGGTAACCCACTCCAATTGCAAGACAAAGTTCCAGACTTTTCAATCCATATTCTGGAAGATAGTAAACTTTTAAATATACTGCATTTACATTTAAATACATGTAGTAGTTACCAGTCAATATTTTTACTTTAACAAAAAAATCATACCATTATATACTAAACTTTCCCCATTATTGACATTCATATTATGAAATTTGCCCTCAAGTTTTTTTTTAATAAATGAACTAATTAACATTCAAGTGTTTTTTTCAACAATTAACCATAAACTTTTTTTATGCAGTTTCAAAGCAAATGCCCACATTACTTTATTTAAAGTTAAATTCCTCCAAACTAAACTTTTAACAGCTCCCACTAGCCTTGCCCTACAATTTTTTTTCTATTTTTACACCCAAACAATTTTTACCTAAATGGGTTGAAATTTACATACAAAATATTCAGTACCCATAAACTAATTTTGACAAACATGATACTTACTGTGCATCACTTATGATTAAGTTTCTTTTAACCACTCATTCTCATACATTGCAGGGACCTTCCACAACCTGTCATGGAAACAGCCTTGTTAATTCAGTTTACATAAACAGGATGTTACACAATTCCTTAAGTTACCATTTTAAACCACTTGTAAATTTTAGTTACCCTGTATTTATTGAGAAATCCATTGCCATTTGATTACATTTTACATTTATATTAAATATTTTCCTTAAATAAAACTTATTTACCCACAGGACACCCCACAATACTATATATACCATTACATACTCAAGATTTTATTCTTTGCAAGTCTTAATGCAAGCAAACTAAACTTTGGCCAACAACTTTGTAGTTTATTAATAAAAATACAACAATTAATATTAAAAAATTATTAAATTTACATTAGATTTTTATTCAAACCTACTTTACACACCTAACACCGTTTAATCCTCGATTCACTGTCACCAGCCCGTCTCCAAAATGAAGACCAAAAATGATTCCATATACAGAGCCAGTCGGACAGCACACTGGACTTTTAATCCTGTGGTCCTGGGTTCAATCCCAGGCGCCGCCGAGAAACAATGGGCAGAGTTTCTTTCACCCTATGCCCCTGTTACCTAGCAGTAAAATAGGTACCTGGGTGTTAGTCAGCTGTCACAGGCTGCTTCCTGGGGGTGGAGGCCTGGTTGAGGACCGGGCCGCGGGGACACTAGAAAAAAGCCCCAAAATCAAGATAACTTGCCAAACGGCCCATTTATGAATGAAAAAGCTGTACACGATTCAACTTGTGACATAGTAACATTTCCGAAACAAGTGCTTTACAGACTTTCCAACCACAATGCTCTAAATGTCACCGTTGTACTAATACAAATATTTGCCAACAACCTGAACACTTAACTAAAGCCTATATGAGCACAATGAAATTATATTTTTAATAAACAGGATGTGACAAGTTATGATTGCGTCTGTGGGGTCGACCGCTGAAGGTAATGACATTCAGTAGAGGACGGCTTTGTCACAGTACGCCATTTTTATTCTTTAAACTATAGCACCAACTTTTGCCAATATCCTACATGCTATACACTAATTTTGCCCCCCAGGAACACACCCGCCAAGTCTTAAACTAGGTACCCATTCACTGCTCATAATTATACAATTAAGGATTGACACACCTTTTTAACCATGCCTCCAAAGTCTTGGTAAAATTATGAAATATTCCGGTTACCAATATACAACACTGAGGACCTCAGCATCTGACGCACACTGTTGGTGATCATTCATACGAATATCCTTTATACATGACCGTAGACAACAACCTGCAAATACAGTAACACTTTAGCAATATAACGCTGTTAACTACAACCTTTCGCCCCGATATCTGTCACCGACTATCTGTCTGATCTTGCCCCCTACAAGGTACAGTTCCAAACTTCTGTTTTAAATTTCCAATCATTGATAATTCACTAGAACAGACAGGAAACTTACGAAAGTAAACCAACCCATACCAGACGATGTCACTCTTCCACATCTACAGTAACAACCTAATGCAGCTATCATTACTGTATACAAATCTGAAGTGAAGCTGCAGAATTTCCACTAGTCACTCCAGGCCAACTTCCCACAAACCCTAGCCACTGGTACTAATAAACTATTCCCAGCTGTATACAGCCTTCTACCAACCCAGAGCAGGTACCCAATTACTGTTGGGTAAATAGAGTCGAACAGTTAAAGATTGGCGCCTAGTCAATCGTTCCTGGGGCTTTGCATATTAATGGCTTTATTTAATATGCAACATCTATAAATACATATAAAGTAATGTAATATGGTAATATGTATATTTTATGAACACAATTATTAATATTGTTATTATTATTTACGGTACTTTGTGTGCGAAGCATTAAGATACGATGGGAATGAGGTGAAGGTGTTCTGGTGCCAGCTGGTCCATGTAAACAAACAGACGTCGCCTCGCACTACCGCTGACATGCAGAAGTATGAGAAGCTGGAGAAGATTGGCGAAGGTATTAGATTAGATTAGATTAGATTTTTTATTCAGGTAAAGGTACATACATTGAGTTACATACATAATGTTGGATTTAAAGATAGAGATAGTACATACAATACCTAAAGCCACTAGTACGCATAGCGTTTCGGGCAATTATTACTTTGCTATGCTTTTAAATTATTAATCTGGGATCCTTTATTAGGCCATAATTCAGTATATAAGGTGAAGTTTTTCCGCTGGCCTGGGACCATTCTTTAGTTATGACTAAATTTCGCAAGTTGTTTCCACCAGGGCCGTCTTATCAGGATTATGGTCCCTTGGGCAAACCAGTGTGCTGTGGCCCAGGGCCGTCTCGACAGCATTATGGGGCCCCTGGGCAAACCAGTGTGCTATGACAACCACTCACACTTCAACAAAACTGGTATTAAAACATTATAAACATGCTGTAGAGCAGCAACTAATAAACATGATAAACATTTGAACAATACACAAGGCTTGAAAAACGCAATACTGCTACACAGATTAGATGACACAGTATGAAATTACTACAAACTTATTATAACAAGCATTTGTGGCATTTCATTTCATAAAATTGCTTTGTTATTGGCTTGAAGTTAATAGTCTAGGATGTCATTTTCCATGCACATGAGTGAAAGCCAGTTCAAATGATGCTGACCCATTGTGCTATGAAGCAGATTTTTTTTATAAGTTTTTCATGCAGATCGGCGTTCAATCCTCGACCGTCCACAAGTGGTTGGGCAACATTCCTTCCGCACGTCCCATCTTCTTCCCTCACTCTTGTGGCCTGCTTTGTGTTGACACAAGAATGCCTCCAGAATGAGGTTCACAAATCTGCATGTCCTAAAGTCCTCCGTTGTTGCTTCATAGGCCTCCCAGTCTATTGCTTTAAAGTTGAAGTCCACCAGTATCAACAGTCGTGATTTATCTTTATCTGCTTGTACAATAATATCTCTCATGACCATTATGAGGCCCTCTCGTTTGTCATCCAGTTCTTCCTTTGTCCATGTGTTGCTTGCTGGTGGGCTGTAGGCATTTAAAATTATCAGCTTATCATCCTAATTCCAGACCTGCAATGCCATTATGTCAATATCTTGAGGGTTTTCAAATATTAACTCTCTTACCTTCAGGTGTTCTTTCACCAGCACAGCCACTCCTCCTCTCCTTCCTCATTTTCCTGTCATGTCTCCAAACTGAATAGCCCCTTGGGAATATGACTTCATTTAATATATTTCCTTCAAGTTTCGTCTCTGATAATGTGACAATATCTGGGACCCTAAGCTGAATTATATCTTGCAACTCCAAAGTTTTTGACCTCACTCCATCTATGTTGGTGTATACAATTTTCAGGAACATGTTCCATTTCCCTTTGTTCTTTACTCCCCCTTCCACAACTGATTTTGTTGCTTTGTTTTTATGTACCATTTCACAAGCTTTCCAGTCCCTGACACTTTGTAGAAAAAAGATTTTGTCTTCGCATTACATTTGACTTTTTAAATAAATGGTCTGGATTAATATCCTAGTGTGTAATTTTTCAGGTACATACGGTACTGTGTTCAAGGCCAAGAACAGAGAAACGCAAGAAATTGTTGCTCTCAAGAGGGTTCGTTTAGACGATGATGATGAAGTTAGTATGAGTAACCCAGTTATTGCAAGAGTTTTGTTTATCACCATGCTGCGGAAGCTAATTGAGAAGTTGACCCAGTTACATCTAAATTAAGGTTTTAAATTTTTGTTTACAATATAGTTAAGGATTAAAAAAGGGTCTTGTGCTTTATCCCAACATTTTCATTTATTTTTTCTGTTAAGTGGGGAAAAATTTTAGAAAATTTATATACCACATATTTTGGCATAAAGTCAATCTGGCACATAGGTCGGCCCAAAAAATTTAGGGGTGTAATTCAGGTTTAGGCCTATATTTGCCACACAAGACAAGCCCCCCCTAAAAAATATGAATATTTTCTGCATAAGGCATCATATGGTGTCAATGGTTGTCATGTAAAGGAAGGTGGTGGAAGTGGTGAGGTGAGCAGGTGGTGTCAGTTGTGAGGGTTGATGTAAGGGAGGCAGGTGGTATTAGTGGTTGTCATGGAAAGGAAGGAGGTGTTAGTGGTGAGGCGAGCAGGTGGTGTCACTTGTGAGGGTTGGTGTAGGGGAGGCAGGTGGTGCCAGAGGTAAGTGAGGATAAGTGTCCAGCACAGGGTTAGTCTGGCCTAGTGTTTACTAGGTTTACTAAAGTGGTTTACTATTTTATTTGTTTAATTATTTGATGTATGTATATATATGTAACTATTGATATGAAACAAACAAATAATCTATTCCATGATAGTGAATTGAGCCTGCAGTGAGGCTAGCATGGGTAGGCAGTGAATAGGTCGGAAGTTTGTCAGATGTTTCCTAGCTTTGAGTCAATTGAGAGATTTATTTTCAATTATTGCATTATCAGCACTGTAATTTGCCTGTTTTATTAACAAGATGTCATACTAGAGCAATCATATTGCTGAAGATTATGGTATATTTTAGATACAGTAGTTGGAATACATTACCATTTGATACAAATTTGACGACACAAGGTGTAGCCCTTCTGGCATGACCAAGCAACTATCAGCTGAATGGCATTGTACACAAAACAGTGTGTTGTGGAGGAGTTAGAGGGCAGAATGTGCCTCCCCTGCCCTGCCCTGCCCTGCCCTGCCCTGCCCTGCCCTGCCCTGCCCTGCCCTGCCCATCCCTGCCCTGTCTGCCTCACTCCATATGCTCCCACCCACCCTTCCTGTCAGCCCTCCCACTCACCAAGCCCACCTACCTACCTCCCTGTCTGGCTCCCTCCTTCCCTCCCTGCTTGCCTGCTTCCTTCTCTCCCTACCTGCCTGGATACCTCCTTCCTTGCCTGCATGCTTGGCTACCTCCTTCCTTCCTTCCCTGCATGCCTGGCTACCTCCTTCCTTCCTTCCCTGCATGCCTGCCTTCCTCCGTCCTTTCTTCCTTCCCTGCATGCCTGCCTTCCTCCGTCCTTTCTTCCTTCCCTGCCTGCCTTCCTCCGTCCTTTCTTCCTTCCCTGCCTGCCTTCCTCCGTCCTTTCTTCCTTCCCTGCCTGCCTTCCTCCGTCCTTTCTTCCTTCCCTGCCTGCCTTCCTCCGTCCTTTCTTCCTTCCCTGCCTGCCTTCCTCCGTCCTTTCTTCCTTCCCTGCCTGCCTACCACCTTTGTTCCATCTCTACCTGCCTCCTTCCCTCCCTTCTCGTTTATCTCTTGTTTATCTCTCACCTTATATTTGGCGGATAAGTAGATTCCATGGTTTTGGAGAGATTTTTAGGCTCCAAATGTTGACTTATTTGCCGACAGATATTGCCTGCTGTATACTGTATATCATGAACTGCTCAATATTTGGATATTACTGTAATTAAATAATATTATGAATGTTAAAAAGATTAACAGATCAGTAAAATTACTGAATTTAAAATCGTCTAACAAAATTATTTTGCCTACAAATATTTCTTGTATTTAGAGAGTAGTATATGCAGACTCGGTTGATTTTGTTTCTTTAAGAATATGTCACCATCCATGATTGTACTTCAGCATAGTATCCTTACAAGGTTTGCTTTTTAATTGTCACCTTTTTAATTGTAGGGTGTGCCTTCATCTGCTCTCCGTGAGATCTGTCTACTGAAGGAGCTGAAACATAAAAACATTGTGCGGCTGCATGACGTGCTACACTCTGATAAGAAGCTTACATTGGTGTTTGAGCACTGTGATCAAGATCTAAAAAAATACTTTGATAGTCTCAATGGCGAGATTGATCCTGACATTGTAAAGTCTTTCCTGTAAGTGTTGCAATGTGAATATATTCTGTATGGGAAAGAGTAGTGGGAAAGTTCATGGGAACAACCCTGTCTATGGAATTACTGAACTGTAGTTAGTATCCCTGGAAAAATATATGCAAGGGTGAAAATGGGTATTTAAGGTTAATAACTGAATGTACAATAGGGCAGCAACAGGGTTAGTTATGAAGGAGAAACACTGTAAAGATCCAATTTCTACTGTATTACCTGTGTTAGTTACAGGATGAAAGCTACGGTCATGGTATCCCATTTTCCAATACCGTACTATCATATGATGCTTTGAAACTACTGGTGGTTTAGGCCTCCACCACCTTCTCACTTGCCTTGTTCCAACTGTCTACTAATCTGTTTACAAAAATAAACTTTCTAATGTTTTCTGGGGGGGAGCCCCATTGGCTCCCCAGAGCTATCCAGGCTGAATGGATATGTATATCTTTCTGGCATCAGTCAATACATGGAGTTCTTGCCTACCGGGAACCATGAACCAGAACCTGGTCCCCCTCTAGAGAGGCACGAGGAGCAATGGCCTATAGAGACCCCCTGGGGTTGGGAGCATTCTATGTCTGCCATCGACTGGGACAGGCACCCAGAAAGGTAGGTCCCCCAAAACAAACCCCTATTCTGGTAAAACTATTGCAACCGAAGGCTGAACAAGTGGACAGAACTCCCCAAACGAAAATTAGCAAACTAGCATGACATCATGATGTCGCCGCACCGCTGTCTGCGCAACCCCCTCCCCTCTCCCTGGGAGGGATAAGGGGAAGCCCCAGACCCACCCGTCGGCGACCCACCCTACAGTTCTTGGCTGATGGGAGTCTGGTGCGGTCGTGCCTCTGGCTCCAGTTTTTGTATCAGTTCTGTGCCTTGTGGTGTGGGCTAGCTCTTCAGGGGGTGCATGAGTCAGGAGATGTATTCCACGGTACTCGGGCTGTGTGTGCCTAGGGTCTCCTTCCCTAGCTGCCCTGTAAGTATTGTCCTTGGGGCTTGTGACTACCTTCCACAAGTCACCTCAGGATCTACCTCCGCTGTGCCGTTTACTGCTCGGTATTTGGCCGCCCTTGGGCTCAACTGGGGTTTTTCTTACCCTTGTTTGTCTCTGGGTAGGGAGTAGCTTTCGTCACTGGCAGGGGTGCAGGGTACTGCACAGCTAGTTTTCACCTATAACAGTGGCCTGCTCTGTTCTGCCTGGGTACGTTGTCTTCTTGCGGGGGTTTTCTTTTGTTTTTGTTTTCTGCTTGGTGGAGGAGTCTGCCTTTGTGGTCCCCCCAATCGCTGTTCTTGGGGGGACTTGGGTTCTATATTTATCTATATATCTATATTTCTGTGTTTGGTGGTCCTCCCCGCTTGGCCCCCATGAGTGGACATGTCCCGGGATTCAGCTTTAGAAGTTTGTTTGGTAGACTTGGACGCTGGTTCGCCGTACCCTGCCTGGGCTTTCCTTAGCATGTAACCAAGACTAAGGGCCCTGGGAAACCCCACAGGGGCTATGTGGTTCAATGGATGTAACCAGAAGTCCTCCATTGTGTCCTGCAAGTTTGCAGGTTGCTGTCCCCTTGTCTCAGGATGACACTCACCAGTTTTGCCTCCGCCATGCTGCCTGTTGGGTCGATGATTGTTTTGACCCAGAGTCGTGCGATGTGTGTTGTCTGTACGTGTTCCAGTTCACCCAAGCCACTGATAATGATATGTGGGTGCAGGCAGCTACGCCGTTGAAAACTAGATTTAGGTTGCTGCAACGCCCTAGGTTGGTTGTGGCCCCTGATGCCCTGAGATTGCCCCGTTTTGCTTATAGGGACCCAGACTTGGGGGTGGAAGTCGCTTTGGCTCTGGTTCTGTCCGCCCCTGCTGGTCCTTCCCCATCTATTGTTCATCCAGTCCCCCTCCCCCCCCCCCTTGCTTCCGGCTCTGAAGCGTCTGAGGGTTTCGGAGTCGGGGCAGGGTCTAGTTGGCATTGAGACTCGGGCGTTTTCGGGGTGTTTCCTTCTGGGGTTAAGAACATAAGAACAAAGGTAACTGCAGAAGGCCTATTGGCCCATACGAGGCAGCTCCGCCTCGTTGCGGTGGAGGAATTCGAGCCTGGTCCCTGGTTCTTCAGGTGGATCTTTTGGGTCTAGCCAGTGGGTCCCCTTCATTCCTGCTTTTTCAGCGGCTCCCGCTTTTTCCTTAGAAGCAGGGGTTTGGAGGCCGGCTCGGCCTCGAGTCCTCAGGGAGAAGTTCCTGGGGCTGGGGAGGGGTTGACTTGGGGGGCCTTGGGCCCTGTTGGACCCCGCCTGGGTTTTTCTGCCTTCAGAGCGGGGCTTAGTGTTACAAGGAGAAGGGGCTCTCTTTCGCTCCCTCCGTGTACGAATTGGATTTGGTGTCTACCCCTCCCTGGGTTCGGTTCCGGGATCCTGTGGGTTCCTCGGTTCCGGCTTTTCGGAGGTTTTTGGCTTCCTGCATTTTGCCTTCTGAGATGCAGGAAGCCCTTGCGGCTTACCTGCTGTGTGACCTGGATTATGCTTTCATGAGGGAGCCGCGTTCCTTCATGTACAGTTCGTACTGTCCGTACTGGGTTCGTTATGAAGTTCCGGAGTCGTCCTGGTTGGCAGACTGTCCCCTTTTTTCGTTGGAGGCTTGGCACATGTTCTGTCAGTCCCATGCGTTTGACTGACAGGGGACTCGGACAGCATTTCAGGTTTTCTTGGGGGGGGGGGGTGACTTTGAGCAACTCAATGCTTGTTTGTTTGCCCCTGCCCTTCCGCGGGATGTTGTTGTGCAGCTTCATGTGCAGCTTCTTTCCCTTTCGGCTGCCTTGGTTGCAGAAAATTTGTGTACTCATGGCCTGCTTGCTTTGGCCTTGCGTTTCTTTTCCCTGCTTGAGCTGTCCTCGGAGTGGCTTTAATTGGATGTGGGGCTGCTTGGGGCTGTTGCCGGGTCTTGTGCACTGCCCTCTGCTGTGCAGGCATCGTCTGCTTTGTTGAAGCTCTACGCACCACTCCTGCGTTATGCGGTTTCGCGGTTCTATGTTTTTCAGCTCGTGTGTCAGCAAGCGGTGCTTGTCTCTTCCCTGGAATCTGCTTGGGCCCTGGCTCTTGGATTGTCTTCGCCCTTTTGTCCTTTGCTGTTTGCAGAGTCTGTGGTGGTGCAGTACCTGCAGGTGGCACCTAATTTTCTAAACAGTGAGACAGTTTACAATGATCAGCTGGCTTCACTCTCACAATGGGGGCACTCTTCCAAAATATTTTTCTTGTTTATACAGTGGAACCTTAATTAACGAATTTAATCTGTTCCGGCACCGAGCTTGTCATGTGAAATGCTAGTCTTTCAAAACGAATTCCCCCATTTAAAATATTGGAAATAAAAATAATCCGTTCCACCACCGAAAAACATCAATATGATACATGATTTTGTAAATAATGGAGCAGCCTACCTGACATACAGTATCCACTCAATTTAACGGCCTCTTTTATACTGATGTGCCGGTAATAACAACCGGTTTGGGAGACTGGTATCAGGAGCCTCTTATACTGGTCTGGCGGTCGATATAACTGTAAGTTAGTATTGGGTTTGTTCTGGTATCAGGGGGCCCCTCACATGGCAACAGGCCACCGACCTCGACCTCATCCGACCCTTGAGGGAGGGATGGGAGGCAGTGATTGACGGAGGGAAGCATTGAGGGAGTAGAGGCAGGGAGGGATGAGTAGAGGGAGTAGAGGCAGGGTGGTGGTGGTGGTGAGGGAGGGAGTGTTGGTGGTGGTGGTGAGGGAGGCAGTAAGGGAGATGGAGGGAAGGATAGGACTGCTGACCAAGCGATGGTTGCCAAACCTCTTATCCATACTGTATTAAAAATTTTAATCTTAGCTGTAAAATATTTATGCCAAAATATGTTCATTTTCGTGTATTAATATACATTACCAGGTTGATGGGGTTCTGGGAGTTCTTCTACTCCCCAAGCCCGGCCCGAGCCAGGCTTGACTTGTGAGAGTTTGGTCCACTAGGTTGTTACTTGGAGCGGCCCGCAGGCCCACATACCCACCACAGCCCGGTTGGTCCGGCACTCCTTGGAGGAATAAATCTAGTTTCCTCTTGAAGATGTCCACGGTTGTTCCAGCAATATTTCTTATGCTGCTTGCTGGGAGGACGTTGAACAACCGTTGACCTCTGATGTTTATACAGTGTTCTCTGATTATGCCTATGGCACCTCTGCTCTTCACTGGTTCTATTTTGCATTTTCTTCCATATCGTTCACTCCAGTACGTTGTTATTTTACTGTGTAGATTTGGTACTTGGCCTCCAGTATCTTCCAGGTGTATATTATTTGATATCTCTCTCGTCTTCTTTCTAGTGAGTACATTTGGAGGGCTTTGAGACGATCCCAATAATTTAGGTACTTTATTGCGTCTATGCGTGCCATATATGTTCTCTGTATTCCCTCTATTTCAGCAATCTCTCCTGCTCTGAAGGGGGAAGTGAGTACTGAGCAGTACTCAAGATGGGATAACGCAAGTGACTTGAAGAGTACAACCATTGTGATGGGATCCCTGGATTTCAAAGTTCTCGTAATCCATCCTATCATTTTTCTGGCTGTCGCAATATTTGCTTGGTTATGCTCCTTAAACGTTAGGTTGTCAGACATTATTATTCCCAAATCCTTTACATGCTGTTTTCCTACTATGGGTACATTTGATTGTGTTTTGTACTCTGTATTATGTTTAAGGTCTTCATTTTTACGGTACCTGAGTACCTGGAATTTATCACTGTTAAATATCGTGTTATTTTCTGATGCCCAGTCAAAAACTTTATTAATATCAGCTTGAAGTTTTTCAGTGTCTTCAGCCGAGATAATTTTCATATTGATTTTTGTCATCTGCAAAGGATGATACGAAGCTGTGACTTGTATTTTTGTCTATATCTGATATGAGAATAAGGAAAAGCAGCGGTGCAAGGACCGTACCCTGAGGTACAGAGCTTTTAACTGCACTTGGACTAGATTTTATATGGTTTACTATTACTCGCTGAGTCCTGTTTGACAGAAAACTGAGTATCCAGCGTCCTACACTACCGGTTATTCCCATTGACTTCATTTTGTGTGCTATCACGCCATGGTCACATTTATCGAAAGCCTTTGCGAAGTCTGTGTATATCACATCGGCATTCTGTTTTTCTTCTAATGCCTCAGTGACTTTGTCGTAGTGCTCAAGTAGCTGTGAGAGGCACGATCTTCCCGCTCGAAATCCATGTTGACCTGGGTTGTGAAGGTCATTGGACTCCATGAAATTGGTGACCTGACTCCTAATCACTCTCTCAAATACTTTTATGATGTGCGATGTTAGTGCAACTGGTCTATAATTCTTTGCCAATGCTTTACTCCCTCCCTTGTGTAGAGGGGCTATGTCTGCTACTTTAAGTGCATCTGGTATCTTCCCCCGTGTCCAAGCTCTTCCTCCACACTATACTGAGTGCCTGTGCTACCGGCACTTTGCATTTCTTTATAAATATTGAATTCCATGAGTCTGGACCTGGGGCTGAGTGCATGGGCATGTTTTCAATTTCTCTTTCAAAATTTAGTGCTCTCGTGTTGATATCAGTTATATTTACAGGGGTTTGAATATCCCGCATCAAGAAATTGTCTGGATCTTCCACTTTCATGTTGTTTATTGGAGTGCTAAACATGTCCTCATACTGCTTTTTTAGGATTTCACTAATTTCTTTGTCATCCTCCATGTATGAACCTTCACTTGTACGAATAGGTCCAATACTGGCAGTGGTTTTTGCTTTTGATTTCGCATATGTGAAGAAATATTTTGGATTTTTCTTTATTTCCTGAATTGCTTTCTGTTCTAACTGCCTTTCTTCAGTTTCATATGAGTGTTTCAATTTCCGCTCGATTTCTTCAACCTCCCTATTTAAATTATTCCTTCTTTGACGGGAAATTCGTGTCTGCATAAGCAGTTCCGTTATTTTTTTCTGCGTTTATAGTGTCATCTGCGTTCTCTTTCTACGTTGGATCTCTTTCTGGCTTTCCTCAAAGGAACATGTTTCAGACAGACTTGATTCGCTTTCGAAGTCAGTTTTTCTATTCCTTCTGTAGGACTTGTATTACTTAGAACAGTTTCCCATGGAATGTTTGTAAGTTCCCTGTTTATTATCTCCCAGTCTATCCTTTTATTATTAAAATTGAATTTCTTTATTAATCATCATCATGTTTTATTGTTTCCTGTTTAATAATTAAACAAATATAGTTTTATTTATGAGTTATGCACAACTGGCATCTGTGAGCAGGCACTGACAGACATGTCCGGCTCTACGCCTAGCTACGACCCCATTAGTAGCTCCCTCGACCCCTGTTAGTAGCTCCCTCGACCCCGTTTGTAGCTCCCTCCTCCATAGCCTGCTGTTCTCATGTTATAAGGAAGGCAGTGAGGGAGGGATGGAAGACATTGAGGGAGGGATGGAAGACATTGAGGGGGAGAGGCAGTGATTGAGGGAGACAATGAGGGAGGGATAGGAGGCAGTGATGGAGGGAGGCATTGAGGGAGAGAGGCTATGATGGAGGGAGGGATGGGAGGCAGTGATGGAGGGAGGTATTGAGGGTGAGAGGCTATGATGGAGGGAGGCATTGGAGGAGGGATGGGAGGCAGTGATGGAGGGAGGTATTGAGGGGGGAGAGGCAGGGAGGGATAGAATCAGTGAGGGAGGGAGGGAGGGTGGTGGTGAGGGTAAGGGAAGAGTGGTGGTGAGGGAGAGAGGGAGGTGTTTTGTTAATATGGTTCACTTGTTGTGTGGTCCACTTGTCCCACTTGTGTGATCCATCATGTCATATGAAGGAATTATTAATTGTAACCTGTGATAGAATGGACACTAACACAGGAACTAAATTGGAACACAATTACACAAACTTTATTTAATTTTAGTTATACAGTATAAAATACATCCTGCCTGAATGTTACTTGAAAAATTACCGACACTTCGGAAATACCGGAGCCCCGGAAATAACGACCTGGGTATAGCCCCATATAGGCCGTTAAATCGAGTGGATACTGTACACTGAACGAACCTTTATGACATTTTTCCTTTTTTTCAAATGTGTTCATTTTTTTTTTTTAAGAAACATGGAGCAGCCTACCTGACATAAACTGAACAAACCTTTTTGACATTTGTTCTTTTTTTAAACTTTGTTCACTTTTGTTTATTTTTTTATTTTTTTATAGCAAAAGGTTCGTTCAGTGTATGTCAGGTAGGCTGCTCCGTGTTTCTTAAAAATAAAAAAAAATAACAAATTTGAAGAAAAGAAAAATGTCTTAAAGGTTCTTTTAGTGTTAGTCAGGTAGGATGCTCCATTATGACATTTTTCCTTTTTTCAAATTTATTCAATTTGTTTTGTATTTTTCATTTATTTATTAATAATGGAGCAGCCTACTTGGCACACACTGAATGAACCTTTATGAAGTTTTTCCTTTTTTCAAATTTGTTCAATTTTTTTTTTATTTTCATTTTTCCTTTTTCTTTTTAAAAAAACATGGAGCAGCCTACCTGATACACACTGAACAAACCTGTTTGACATTTGTTCTTTTTTTTTTTTTTTATTTTTTTTATTTTAAACAAAAAAAAAATCAATGCTTTGCAATATCACAGCAGTCACCCCTTTACATCCCAGCATCATTACCATCTTTAACCACTGAACTGCGCCAACCGAGTATTGGTGGGAAACTGCGCCAACCGAAAACTCTCTTTGATTTTTTCGTACCCATTCTAAATGTGCGCGCGGTTGGTTGTGTACGAAATGGACAGTGAGAGGCAGCCATCTTGGAAAAAATTCCCAGAATGCCCTAGGACTGCTGGCTAGGTTAGTACTGTGTGAGCAACCATGGGTCCCAAACACCTGTCCGACGCGGTGTTGAAAGATAACGCTCTGTCGGTGAAATTCAAACCTAATTGTTTAAAGAACATAAGGGTCATAATATTGGTGAAACTAGGTGTAATAAGGACCTAACACAAAGGTCAGATGCAAGTGATACAGCACCTATGAGGACGATACAGCGAGCGTATCCAGTTGTAGCTCTGAGCGCCACCCATGCCCACCTATGCTATCTCCAATTTATATAGATGATACATAGATGAATCATTTTCTGCATTCAGTGATAATGCATCTGATACAAGTAGCATAGATGAACAGTGTTAGCCGCTTCCATGGTGGTGTTTTCCATAGATATTTTCAAGAATAGCCTGAATAGCCTAGATTGAATAGAATCAAGACACTCTTTGAGGCTGTCTGAATCTCTTCCAGACTGACGGACACTCTTTGAGAATCTCTTCACAGGAATCTCTTCCTGTGTGGGAACTTATAAAGCGATCTTTTCAAGACTACCTTACAAATTGATCTTTTCCTATAATCTTTTCAAGATTAATTTACAAGCTTGGATTCATACCACCTACAGGTACTAAAGCCAAGGGTGTATGTGAGTGCGTTATTTGCAAGCACTGTCACAGAATGAAGAAACAGCAAGCGAAAATCTATCTGTACCTGGTGCAACGAGAGCGAAGTCGCGCTGTGTACCATGGACTACTTCATTGATTATTACTCACTTCCGAAGTACTGGGTGTTAATACAGTGTGTTACTGTGTAAATAGTGTGTGAAACTGTGCATATTGTAATTTTAGTGAAAATTTAACAAGTAATATTGCGACAATAAACATTCATTGTGGATACATTACTGACACATGTATCGCAGTTCCATGGAACATTATGAACGTTCTACTGTATTGCTACTACAAAAAAATTGTAAAGGACACAAATATGCATCATATACGATAAAAAAAAACTAATAAAACCGCATTGGAAATACATAGAACAAGTAATTGAAAATATTTGTGGCAACACCCGGTGCTTGAATGGCCCGCGCGACTGTGTCTGGGCATGTCTCGCATGGGCGACCAGCCCCTGATGACGTCACAGAGCACCTTGTCCACGTCTCCACAGCCAAAGTAAGTGGAATTTGGTATTTATTTTTACATAGACATGTTCAGGGAAGGGAATTTATCATTTTACGAAGAAAAAAGAATTTGTTGGGAACACTTGATTTCATGCGCTCAGGGGGAATTTCACAATAAACTCGGCTCATCACAGTGGTTAAACAAAAAAAATTAATTATTTATATCGTACAAGGCATCCGAGAACGTGCGAGAAGTAGTGGGAATGCACCATGTGGTTTTCTCGTTAATCAAACGAGTGCTCGCCAATCGAGACAAATTGTTGGCGATCGGCGCGCTCGTTATTCAAAATACTTGTAAATTGAATTGAGGCGCTCATCACTTGAGGTTCCACTGTATATCTTTTATATTGTTTGTTGCATTAATTATTACAAGGGTACCTCGGTTTAAGAGTTTAATCCGTTCCTGGAGACAGCTCGTAACTCAAAAACTCGTAAGCCGAAGCTAATTTCCCCATAAGAAATAATGGGAAATGAATTAATCCGTTTCTGACTACCCAAAAACCTCACTTCAAATTAATTTTATACCTAATTCATCGAAATCTACACTACAGAAGTATGTTCAGGTTATTACTTACCCTTGCTGATGACTGCTGTTGGCGTGAGGAGGGGGAGGATGAGAGGTGTTACTGCTTGGAAGGGAAGGCCCCTTCCATTATAACAATAGGCGGTAAAGATTTTTCTGGAGTGCACTCTCTGGCACGTTTTGCCTGCATACCGCTAGGTCCTGGTTGTGGCTCGCTGCTTGATTCACAACTAAACGATCCATTGAAGATTGTTTTTCCCTTCTTTGCAACACTTGTCTGTAGTAAGACATTGTCATTTAGAAGGTCAATGCAACGGCCTGCGACAGCTTTATGTGGGTGAGTTTTTTCAACAAAACTTTGCAGTTCTTCCCATACTTCACACATTTTCTTAATGAGGAAGGGACATTCTCTGCTGCCTTTACTCACAATTATTTTCTTAGGATGAACCTTACCACTGGCTTTCTTGGGACCCTTTGCGAGAAATATAATAACTTTTATGTTCAAATGGCCAAATATCCAACAAAACACTGTAAATCCTGGTGAAGAATTCAGGCGGGATAGTCACTGGGCACGAGGCACTGGTAAACTGAGGGGCGCTCGCCGTGCCACCACGCGCTAGATCGGTGCATATGCGTATCACCCTCGTATCTCAATGCAAATTTTCCGAGCAAATCCTGCTCATAACCCGAAAAACTCGTAACCAGGAATGCTCGTAATCCGAGGTACCACTGTACACATTTATTGAAGTATTATTATATGATCATTACATTATAAAATTCAACTTATACAACACAAAAGTTAACTTAGCTGTAAGATACTGTGTATGGTCCTTGAGCCTATTATGTTCCCAGTGGGTGGCTTGCTCCCTGGCTCTCCCCGAAGGGAGACTGTACATTGGTTGGTAGGTTGACAAGTTCTGTATATGCAAATAATTCTTGAGCACTACAATCGGTTAATTAATAGTTTACTAACATTTAGATTGGTCTTAGCTAATACTTAGAACACTAAAATGACTTTACAAGACTTATAAGCACTCTTGTATCATAGGGGATTTTCTTTAATTATTGATTGGCATTATTAATTATGGTGGCACAGGTTCTTGAACACCAATGCTTGAATTTCCCTCAAATCGTAAGCCTCTTGCTGCCACTCGTATAGCACTACTGACAAAAATTTGATGCTCTGTCACAGCTTGAACTCATGTGTTAGTCTGATACTTTGCACTAGTATCATGTTCTTAATACCTGGAGAAACGGACTCTAAATTAGGAGCTGGAAAACCCACCGCCAATGCTTATTCACCTACCTAAATAAGTCGGAGAGATGTTAGAACGTTTTCATTTAGTGTAAGAATAATGGGAAAATGAAATGAAGTAAAGGAGCAGGTTGTAGAAACAAATAGCATTCATAATTTTAAGAGTAGTTAGGATAAGAAAATTGGCCAAGAATCAGTGCTTTAGACAACCAGCAGTTAGAAAGGTGGGGTCCAAGAACTAATGTTCAATCTTGCAGGCACAAATAGGTGAGCACACAACACACAGAGGAATTCCTGACACCAGCAACTTTAAGAACAAAAGGTCACAGATTCAAGCTAAGGAAACAAAGGTGCCAAAAAAATTAGAAAGTTTTCTTTTACAAAGAGTGGTAGACAGTTGGAAAAAATTAAGTGAGAAGGTGATGGAGGCCAAAACAGTCAGTAGTTTTAAAGTGTTATATGATATAGTGTGCTGGAAAAATGGGACACCACGAACATAGCTCTCATCCTGTAACTACACTTAGGTAATTACTTAAGTAATTACATGTAGAGGCTTCCTGTCCCTAATAATGATAATTATATATTGATAGGTTCCTTGGGAAGGTAAAGGCAAGAACACCTGGATAAGGTGAGATAATTATCAGGAGAAAGCACTTAACCATTTTGATAGCACTTGGAAGAGAGATGAGGATAAGGATTTGGGATAGGACAGAAGGAAGGAATAGTGACAGACAAGAACACATGAAGTGGATTGTATAGGGGATAGATTGTATTTAAATATTTTTTTTAATTATTCGAGTTAAATGTTGCCTAATTTTGTTTATATAATTTAGTTTGACTTTTTCAGGTTCCAGCTTTTGAGGGGGTTGGAATTTTGCCACAGCAGAAATGTGCTTCATCGGGACCTTAAACCACAAAATCTTCTCATAAATAAGGTATAAGTGTGTATAAATAGCAGACATTACTTCAAGCAAATACAGAAGACCCCCTCTTTGACTCTTAAAGTGAAGTTATCATCATATATTGATTCACAGGGGTAATGTGGTTATCATCATAAGTTGATTTTAATTTTTATTGTCTGGGTTTTACACAAATGATGCTATATGGATGTAGTAAAGTTTACCTTGACACATGGAAAAAATCCTGCTTTCGTTTAACGATTGCTTATTATGTAAATGTGTTTGTCATAAATATTACTATGCCAATTGTCATCGTATAAAATTAATTTATAATTACATGATACGTATACCAATGCCAGTGAGTGGCGGCCATCTTGGAAAAAATCCCAGAATGTCCTAGGGCTGACTGACTGGCTTAGTACCGAGTGAGCAACCATGGGTGGCGCACGCTCCTCTGGCTCCCAAACACCTGTCCAACGAGGTGTTGAAAGATCACTCTCTGTCGGTGAAATTCAGACCTTAATGTTTGAAGAACATAAGGGTCATGATATTGATGAAGTTAGACACAATAAGGACCTAACACAAGGGTCGGATGCAAGTGATACAGCACCAATGAGGACGATACAGCGAGCGTATCCAGTAGTAGCTGAGCGCCACCCATGTTCAGCCGTGTTATCTCCAGTTTTTATAGATGATACATAGATGAATCGTTTTCTGGGTTCAGTGATGATTCATCTGATACAAGTAGCATAGAGGAACAGTGTTAGCGGCTTCCATTGTGGTGTTTTCCATAGATCTTTTCAAAAATAGCTGAATCTCTTCCAGAATGGCTGAATCTCTTCCAGTGAGGTATCACCATCTCTGTGGTGATCAGGTGGCTTCGTCTTGTCAACAGTATGATGTTCCTGGTGTTTCTATGCACCTTTTTCTTGCTCTTCGTAGGTCGTCTTCTCTTTCGCATCGGGTTGTCTTGTCCTTTCTTGGGTTTTCAGGACTACAGTTATTTGATGTTTCTTACTGTCGCCTCGTTTTGTGCGGCACTGGCGGAGCCGCTCCGGCTTGCGTTCGGGGTGGACGTCACGTCTGCCCCGTTCCGTATGCTTTCTTGTGTTTTGTTTCACCTCTGGCCTGCTCATGCGTCACCTGAGCTATCGTAGTCCTTGATCAGGGTGCCCTCTTATCTTCTCCTCAGTTTGTGGTAGTCCCTTCGGTTCAGGTTTCTGCTCTTTGGTACTGGTTGTAGGTTTGTATGTTTGCAGCCTTTCTCCTTCCTTCTGGCAACGGTCGAGACGGCTGCTTACTGGGGGGGGGTCCTTGGGTTATTGATGCTTGATTGGTTCGGCCGGGGGTGCGTCCTGTGTTGTCCGGTTGCACTTTTTTGCCGTTACCTGTGTAACGTGTCTGGGAATGCACTTTGGGTTGATCCGGTACCCCTCATTCCCTGTTTCAGGGCTCGGGTCTCCCAGGTCGTCCGCAGAGTTTTTAGGTCTTCCAGCCTGCGGTCTATCCTTGCGCCCATGCTGTTCAGACGTTTACAGCTTTCACTGCTGTGTTGGTGACGTCTAGGGCTCATTTCGGGCGTGAGGATTTGAGGGTCGCACAGGTTCCTGGCCGCCCGTTCTTTATGCGCACATCTCCTGTGCGTTTCTTGTTGCCTTGGGTCGCAGGTTTGAGCCTGTTGTCTCGGCTTCGCATTGCGGAGTTTGTGGCTGCCGCCTCCTGGGTCAGCCCTTTCTTTTCCTTCTCTTTGGGTATGAAGCTCCAAAGAGCTGAAGGGGCTCCGCACAGAAAACCAGCATTGAATGTATTGAAACGCCATTTTCTGGGTGAGCCCCGGAGGCTCGCTGGCAAACTGCTTCCAAACTGATGCTAGGCAGCCCGTGCAATGAGGTCCAGGGCTCCCCCCTCCCCCTCTCGGGGTGGGGAGGGCTACACGGACGATCGGCGCGGCAGAAAAGTGTGATGTATGCTTGTTTCCTTGGGATTGTAGGGCGTTTCTACCTCTCTGTTTAGTTTTATACTGTGGGGTTTGTTTTGTTATGCCTACCATTCTGGGTGCCTAACCCCGGTCGATGGCAGATAAGGAAAACCCCAACCACAAGGGGGTTTTCCAGGGTCATTGCTCTCTGAAACCTCTCTGAAGGGGCCAGGTTCTGGCGCTGGTCCCTGATAGGTCTGAACTCCTTAGCTAATGTCCCGGTCTAATATAACATACATTAGCCCGATAAGCTCCTGGGAGCCGTAGGGGCTCGCCCAAAAAAAGGGCGTTTCATTACATTCAGGCAGGCAGATTTTTAAACCTCATCTTGGAGACATTTATGCATCAACACCAGTTGATTGACAGTTGATAGGCGGGACCAGAGAGCCAAAGCTCAACCCCCGCAAGCACAAATAGGTGAGTACATCAAGCAGGCCACAAGAATGAGGGAAGGGGATGTTCCGTCAGTACTGGACCTATTATTCACCTGGAAAGAAGAAGAGGTATTTGACATCCAGTACCTTCCTTCCTTGGGAAAGAGTGATCACGTCCTCTTGAACATTAAATATGCTATGTGATATAATCTAGTAGAGAATGGAGACATTGAAACAGTTGTTGAACTCAATTTCAAGAGAGGATGCTATGGGGAACTAAGAAATTTTTTTCATGGGTATAATTGGAGAGACTTGTTGCTAAGCAAGGAAGTAAATGAGATGTATGCTAAATTTTGCGAAATATACGATGAAGGCACACAAACATTCATTCCAAAACAGACATGTAGACCTAGGAAACAGGGTTAGTTCAACAGAAATTGCGAGAGGGCCAGAGATCAAAAGACACAAGCATGGAATCATTATAGAAAGAGGCCAAACCCCCCAAACATATCAACGATACAAAGATGCAAGAATAAATTACACGTCGGTAAGGAGAGAGGCAGAGAGGAACTTTGAGAACGGTATAGCAGACAAATGTAAATTAGATCCAGGCCTTTTCTATAAATTCATTAAAAGGAAGCTGCAGGTAAAGGATAATTTTCAGAGGTTGAAATTGGGGGACAGATACATAGAAAATAAAAAGGAAATATGTGAAACATTGAATGAAAAGTTCCAAAGTGTGTTTGTACAAAATGAGATCTTCAGAGAACCAGACACAAAAAGAATTTCAGAGAACAGCATAGAGCACATAGAGGTGTCTAGAGACGAAGTGAAACAAATGCTCTTGGAGCTAAGTAAGAACAAAGCAGTTGGCCCAGATGGAGTTTCACCATGGGTTCTGAGAGAATGTGCATCTGAGCTCAGCATTCCACTTCACCTGATCTTTCAGGTATCCCTGTGTACAGGAGTCATAGCAGACGTGTGGAAAAAGGCTAACATAGTTCCAATCTACAAAAGTGGCAGCAGGGAAGACCCCCTCAATTACAGACCTGTATCATTGACAAGTGTAATAATGAAAATGTTGGAAAAATAATAAAACCTAAATGGGTAGAAAACCTGGAGAGAAATGATATAATATCAGACAGACAGTATGGTTTTCGATCTGGAAAATCTTGTGTATCGAATTTACTCAGTTTCTATGATCGGGCCACAGAGATTTTACAGGAAAGAGATGGTTGGATTTACTGCATCTACCTGGACCTGAAAAAGGCTTTCAACAGAGTTTAACACAAGAGGTTGTTCTGGAAACTGGAAATTAGTGGAGGGGTGACAGGTAAGTTTCTAACATGGATGAAAAATTTTCTGACTGATAGAAAAATGAGGGCAGTAATCAGAGGCAATGTATCGTACTAGAGAAATGTCACAAGTGGAGTACCACAGAGTTCAGTTCTTGCACCAGTGATGTTTATTGTCTACATAAATGATCTACCAGTTGGTATACAGAATTATATGAACATGTTTGCTGATAATGCTAAGATAATAGGAAAGATAAGAAACTTAGATGATGTCATGCCCTTCAAGAAGACCTGGACAAAATAAGTATATGGAGCACCATTTGGCAAATGGAATTTAATGTTAATAAATGCCATGTTATGGAATGTGGAATAGGAGAACATAGACCCCACACAACCTATAAATTTTGTGAGAAATCTTTAAAGAATTCTGATAAAGAAAGAGATCTAGGGGTGGTTCTAGATAGAAAATTATCACCTGAGGACCACATAAAGAACGTTGTGCGAGGAGCCTATGCCATGCTTTTTAATTTCAGAATTGCTTTTAAATACATCGATGGTGAAATACTAAAGAAATTGTTCATGACTTTTGTTAGACCAAAGCTAGAATATGCAGCGGTTGTGTGGTGTCCATATCTTAAGAAGCACATCAACAAACTGGAAAAGGTGCAAAGACATGCTACTAAGTGGCTCCCAGAACTGAAGAGCAAGAGCTACGAGGAGAGGTTAGAGGCATTAAATATGCCAAAACTAGGAGACAGAAGAAAAAGAGGTGATATGATCACTACATACAAAATAGTAACAGGAATTGATAAAATCGATAGGGAAGATTTCCCGAGACCTGGAACTTCAAGAACAAGAGGTTATAGATTTAAACTAAATAAACACAGATGGCGAAGAAATATAAAAAAAATTCACTTTCGCAGATTCAAACAGAGTGGTAGACGGTTGGAACAAGTTAAGTGATAAGGTGGTGGAGGCCAAGACCGTCAGTAGTTTCAATGAGTTATATGACAGAGTGCTGGGAAGACGGGCCACCATGAGCGTAGCTCTCATCCTGTAACTACACTTAGGTAATTACAATAAACTTGGCGCATCACAGAGATTAAAAAGATTTAAGAGAATTATTTCAGATACTCAACAGTATCATCGTGACATGAAACTGGTAGACGCCACTAATATTGCATCAGCCTAGTAATATAATTATAATTTAAAATTATAATAACAGGACGAATCCTTATAGCTGTGTATTGTTAGATAAATTTATTATTCGGGTATTTATATTTATAGGTGCTTTATATTTCCAACTGTTGTAATGAAATATACCAGGTTAACCAGTCATCATTGTAGCATAATAATTAAGGCACTATAGAAGGCATATTGGCCCATAAAAGACAGATACTGTTTATATCAATATAAGTAAGGTTGCCTCATTTGGGCCTATTTATATCACTCCTATTATATTATATGATCTATCATGTTGACATCCAAGGTCATCATTGAGTGTCTGGTTCGGGCTGTGTATTCTGCTAACAGCTGTCATGTTGACAGATGGGGTTAGCATCATGAACTGCCCCATGCTGAATTCCGGCACATAAAACATGATACAATGTAGATATTCAGTTTATTTCCACTTTTATGTGCATTTTGTATCATCCGTATTAATAATTCTACTGTACAGTATATGAATTTTGTTCTCAATATAGACAGGTATGAGCCTAAATCCATTACCACATTTTAAGGGCAAAACTTTTGTGAACTGTGCAAGTTTCTTCAGATGAAGAATTTCAGTTCATTTCTGAAAAATTGCATTCATTTGTCTCTATAGGGAAGATGCAATGTGTTCTCTAGATAAGGATCAAATGCAGTCAGGCAAATGAAGGGGAGCCGGCAGGCGAGCGGACAGCACACTCGACTTGTGATCCTGTGGTCCTGGGTTCGATTCCAGGTGCCGGCGAGAAACAATGGGCAAAGTTTCTTTCACCCTATGCCCCTGTTACCTAGCAGTAAAATAGGTACCTGGGTGTTAGTCAGCTGTCACGGGCTGCTTCCTGGGGGTGGAGGCCTGGTCGAAGACCGGGCCGCGGGGACACTAAAGCCCCGAAATCATCTCAAGATAACCTCAAGAAGATAACATTCTCTACTAATTCTCATGATCCTTACATGACACTGATTCTCATGATCCTTACTTTATAGAGAACCAAATTTAGGCTTTGGGTCTGGGTAGGCCAGCATGGGTTTCAAAAGTCTGGTATGATCTTGAGGCTTAGTGGTGCCTCTGAAAAACCTGGAAGAGCTACTGGGAAGGGTTTATCAGAAAGGAACATTTCATTACATTTAATGCATCATCTTTGTATCATAATGCAAAAATCCATATACTGTCTATGCTCAATAATAAAAAAATATGGGGATTAAAGTTACCATTTAATTTCCTCAAATGTTTACATAGAAAAGTCCAAAAAATTAAATTAAAATTTATATGGGTTTCGTTTGCTAGAAATCTCAGTAACTCAAATATTTATTCGTGTCGAGTAGTGAAAAACACGAACTCAAATGTATTTGGATTACCCAAAGTTTGGGTTACCAAAATTCATATTGCCAAGCTCTTACAGTATGTATCTATACTATATACAATTTAAGTGTTGGTTTATTTTGTATATAAAACATATTTGTAATATTTTATATTCGATGGCTGAGAAAAATAATTTGCTTCTGTTGTAGAATGGCGAACTGAAACTGGCTGATTTTGGCTTGGCCCGAGCATTTGGCATTCCAGTTAGATGCTATTCAGCAGAGGTGGTGACCTTGTGGTACCGGCCTCCAGATGTTCTCTTTGGCGCAAAGCTGTACAATACCTCAATTGATATGTGGTCGGCTGGCTGCATATTTGCTGGTGAGTCTTATTTCTGGTAATAAACTTATCAATATTTTTCTGGGCTTGATTCCCTCAGTAACTTCCTTGAGCTTTCAGCACTGTCACTCTAATGTACTCATTGGTATTCTTATATCAGTGAGTATACTAGACCTGTGACAATCTCTGCCCACTGGGAGCCAGCACTAATTCATGTCTACTTGTCCTTTCTACAAGGCGAAGATCTCATGGGGATCAGAGATAAACCTACCTCTTGAGATAAAATTGCAAAATAATTTAAAGGAAGATCCAAAACACTCAACCTACCACCTATTAATTTTAGGTCACCAAGCAACCAAACAAAATTTTGAATACGAAAACCATGAAATGATTTGTCACTTAACTCCCCCCACTACCAGGTGGCATGCATGGCAACTCTAGGATTAGGTGAGGTGCCCACTTCACTTTCATCTGATATTTCTATTGATACTGTACATGGTTTCCTGTGGATATTGCTATATATATAATAATAATAAATAATTTTATTCATACAATATAAATTGGAACATGTTACAGCAGTTTATTAGTTGGCACAGAAATTATATTATGTATAAAGCAACTAGAGTAATATGCTAAGCATTTATTGTAGTTTAAATACTAAATGAGAAGTAAGGTAACATGATGGCTGATCTTCTCGAAACTTATAAAATTCTGTTCCAAACAAGTTGGAAAATGTTAATTTAAACCAATTCTGTCAAACGTATGACATACAAGGAGCAACAGCTTCAAGCAGAGCAAATCACAATACAGGACGGAAAACGAGATGTCTTTTCACCGTTAGGGTTATAAACCCGTGGAACTTGTAGCGAGTATATTATATCAATAATATACTCCCTACATAATTCCCTGGAAGGAGGGGGGGAAGTATTATGTAGTGTGTATATTATTGATATAATATACGCATTACAAACTGCTTACCTGACAAATAGTGTCCATGGTGTGGCTTGCACTGCTGCAGATTTGGCTCGCTCAAGACTATACGATCCAGCTCCATTCAGACTGCGCTCCAGTGGTTCATTGCCTAAACCACAGGGGGTGTGTCTGCGGTCCTTGGCTCTTTGGGGCTGGTTGCTTTGAGTAGTTCTTCTGCTGAATTCTCATGGTTTAACTCTCCGTGCAGTTCATATCAGGGGCATGTTCAACGGCCTGATGCAGTTCATTACCTTGTCCATGGAATGGATGGTCGATGCCGACTCCTTTAATTGGTTCTATCGGACATTCTGGCCTCCGTAAGTGGACCTCTTCGCATCAGTGTAGTCGAGGCATCTCCCTGTCTGTGGCGCCCTTCCCCGATTGCAAAGCCTTCGCGATAGACATTTTTTTGACAGGACAGGGGTCGGTTGGGGTTACCTGTACCTCTTCCTCTCGGTTCAGCTATTGCTTCAGGTTCTGGCTCAGCTCGAGTCCTATCGGGAAAGGATACTCCTTCTGGCCCATTGTGGCCAGCCCAGCTTTGGTTTCAGGTGCTGCTTGCACAGTGTCCGAACCCGGTGCATTTTCTGTGGCTCCACCTCTTTCAGTAGATCTGGCCGGTGAGGTAGCTTGTTGGTCTGCTCTACTCTTCTGCACTTTGTGTCTGGACTTTCTGATGTGGGTGTATCACCATCTGTATGGTGACCAGGTGGCTTCTCTGATGGTGTCCCACCTGAGGTCTTAGTGTTGGCAACAGTATGAAGATGGTCTTTTCGCCACTTCCTTTTCCTGAGTAGGGTGTCCTCAGTTTTGGTGCGTGTGGTGTTGAATTTTCTTTTGGCTTTTTCAGGACAGGTGTCTTGTGCTGAATACTGTTGCCTCGTATCATGCAGCACTAGCGGAGCCGCTCCAGCTTGCGTTTTGGATGGATGTCACTTCTGCTCTGTTTTGTAAGCTTTCTTGTCTGTTTTTCCACCTCCGGCCTGCTCATGCACCGCCTGAGCCAACCTGGTCTTTGGACCAGATGCTCTTTTTTCTCTCTCCCCCTCGGTTTGTGGTAGCCCCTCCTGTCAGTGATCGTTTCCAGAAGGCTTTGTTTTGTTTTGGCTCTCTGGAGCCTCTCTTTTGATCCAGGTGGACGTTTTATTCGTGTGCAGCCGTCTCCTTCTTTTCTGGTGAAGAATGAGGCGACGGGCTTCCGGAGGGGTCCACGGGTTATTGATGCTTGATTGGTCAGGCCAGGGGTGCCTCATGTCTTGTGGCTGGTTGCGGCTTTACATTGTTACCTGTGCATCTCGACTTTTGTGTCCGGGGACGTGCTATAGGTTGACCTGGTATCTCTCGTTCCCTGTTCCAGGGCTCGGGTCTCTCAGGTCATCCGCAGGGTTATCAAGTCTAGCCTGAGGTCTACCCTCGTGCCCATTATGTTCAAAAGTTCACAACTTTGGCTGCTGTATTGGGGAACATGTCTTGGGCTGACATTCGGGCGCCGGGTCTGTGGTTGCAGCCAGTTGTCTCACCCTCATAATGAGAATGTGCGGTGCAAGCTGCCTGCCAGATAAGTCCCTCTTTTCCCCTGCTGTTTGGGTCGCTAGCTGCAGGGAGCTGATGAGGCTCCCCACAGAAAACTAGCGTTGGATGTAATGAAATGCCTCTTTCTGGGTAGAACCCCAGAGGCTTCCTGGCACCCTCCCTCCCTCCCTCCCCTCCGGTTGGTGGGTGTTGTTCTGTTTAGTCAGTCTCCGAACAAATGGTCCGTCGGCCGGGGGGCGGGGGTTCGCGTGAACAAGCGGAGCGCAGTGTGATGACGTGTTGCTTGTTTTCTTGTTTGCCTTGGGGGAAGTTTCTAGCCTCTGTTCGGTCACAGGTTGCAATTTTCCTACCAGTTGGGGTCCATTTTAGGGTGCCTACCTTTCTGGGTGTCTAATCCCGGTCGATGGCAGACATGAAACTTTCATATAAGGGAGTTTCATAGGCCAATGCTCCCTGCACCTCTCTGAGGGGACAATGTTCTGGCTAGTGGGTCCCGGTAGGCATAACAACGCCATATGACTGAAGCATATGACCGTACTAATATTAGCTAATATCAGTCCAATAGCACCAGGTAGCCTCCCACATTTCATTACATTCAATGCTGATTTTATGATAGAGCCTAAGAGATATTACAGGAAAGAGGTGGTTGGGTTGACTGTGTGTATCTGGACCTAAAAAAGTCCCACACAAGAGGCTGTTCTGGAAACTGAAACATGCTGGAGGGGTGACAAGGAGACTTCTGACTTGAATGAAAAATTTTCTGACACAGATGAGGGTGGTAACCAGAGACAATATATCTGACTGGAGAAGTGTTACTAGTGGATTACCACAGGGTTCAGTTCTTGCACCAGTAATGTTCATCGTCTACATAAACAGTCTACCAGAAGGAATACAGAATTATATGAACATGTTTGCAGATGATGCAAAGATACTGGGGAAGATAGGAGATGCAGATGATTGTAATGCCCTTCAAATCAATCTAGATAAAATAAGTGCTTGGAATGTCAAGTGGCAAATGGAATTCAATGTGAATAAATGCCATGTTATGGTATCTGGAATCGAAGAAAATAGACCACACACAACTTTCAAATTATATGGAAAGGAAATACAGAAATCTAATAAAGAACAAGACTTGGGGGTGGTTTTGGATAGTAAGCTGTCACCAGAGGAATACATAAAGAACATTGTGAGATGAGCATATACATCACTTTCCAATTTCAGACTTGCTTTTAATTACCGTAGTTGCCAGCATAAAAGACGCATCTTCGCATAGGACGCACCCCTATTTTATAAGGATATTTTGTGAAAACACCAGTGTTGAATGTAATGAAACGCCATTTTCTGGGGTGAGATATACACATCAGTCCCGGAGCTATACCGGACTGATGTGTGTATATTAAACCGTGGCAACAGTCAATCAAAGGAGTTCTAAGCCTACCGGGGACCAGAGCCAGAACCTGGACCCCCTCAAGAGAGGCACAAGGAGCAATGGCCTAAAGACGCCCTCCATGTAATTGGAAGCAGTCTTCGTCTGTCATCTACCAGGTCAGGCACCCAGAAAGGTAGGAATTTTAAAACTAACTACTGCTGGCCAAAAAATTGCAAACCAAAAGCTGAAAAAGCAAACAGAACTCCCCAATCAAAAACCGGGAAACAAACATGACGTCACCACAGCCGCCGCGCATCCGTCTGCGCAACCAACCCCCTACCCGGGAAGGGGACGGGGGTGTCCCAGACCTCCACATCTGGGACCTCCCCAGTTCAGAGGGTGAGTATTATGATGAGAAAAATAGGTGTTAGTGCAGTCTCTAGGCAGATGGAATGCCAGTCATATAAATAAAAAAAAAAAAAGTAAAAAAAAAAAAATTAGACTGCTGTGTAATCTTCACTGTGTGACGACTGTAGAATAAAGCACAAAAGAGAAAAAACATTTAAAATAGTTTAATTGAACAAATGGCTTAAACACTTAACATGAAAATAAAAATAATATCCAAAACTTGGCTATTTTCTAAGTATACAAAATGAACAAGATAAACAGATAGTCAAATTTACGTTACGTTAATGTGCAATTAAAAATGTTGCGGGAATACTGTGAGCCAGACTGAATAACTCTATTACCACACCGGGGTATTCAACAGGTCTACTCAGTAGAGCACTCAGGAATAATCTGAATCGTGGTGGTAGCCGGCTTCTATTTATATGGAACGATGGCCGTCCAGATGGCGCTGGTGATGTCGGTAACTATGAACTGGCTCACTTTAACTGCTTGTTTCAGAGGTGGCGTGATCCTGAGGCATCACCAGGTGCGAGGAGGGTGACGGGCCATGGGGGAGGTAGTTTGGAGGTACTTTCTAGACATTTTGAGAGGTGGTGGTGTTGCTCTTGTGGCTGCAGTTCTTGAATATATAGATGTGGTATGATAGAATAGGTGATGATGGAGCAGGCCGAATCTCTTCCTAGATAGATTACCATGACAGCTCTCCCCCGAAGCCTGCTTTATGGAAGTTGTTGAGGTAGCACTGCAGGACTCTGTGAAGTATGAATTTGCTGGAGAATCAAGCCTGCTGAATGGATCGACAAGAATGGTGTTCCAAGGAGATGGTGAGATGGTTTGTCTGATGTAAGGCCCAGCGTAGCAAGTACCGATGGGAGAACTGGGCTAGCAGTAGGAACCGAAGGAGATTGTGATTCAAGATGTTCCCATGGTGATGCAGGGTTCAGCGAAGTTTGGAGAACTGATCCTGAAGTAGGGACCAAAGAATGTTGAGGTCCTAGAGAATGTTGAGGTTGTGCTGCAGTACCCAGCAGAGTACTAAACTGAGATTGAACTGGGCCTGCTGGATGGACTGAAGAATGTTGAAGTCCGAGGAGAGGAAGTAGTTGTAACCTAGTAGATTGGATGGTTCGTTGTGTTGCACACAGGGCAGGATGTTGAGTGGCTCCTCTCTGACAACTGTAGCTGGAGTGTATGATCCCATTTCGTTGCGGCATGATGGTGTTCCTATCGCCAGGGTGGAAAACTAAAGGTTTTCTAATACCTGGCAGGGCGAGAATGGAGTTAGTACAAGACAAGGATTTACGCCTTTCAAATGCAATGGAAGGTAAGTTTGTCTTACAATATTTTAGCTGAGGGCTGATGAAGTTGTCTGGAGGAGCACGTTTATTTGGATTTGGTTTGTAGAGAGAAGGATCTTTCCTGATGTTCGAATAGATCGAGAATTTAGAACCACTGTAGTCAGGCCAAGTACAACGAGAAGGATTAGACAATACCTTGGTGATGTTGGTTGTCTTACTCAGGTCGTTGGAGATATCACACTTGTTCCGACTTTCCTGAAGATGTCCGTACTGCGGGCACTGCTTCCTGAGGTGCTTCACAATGTTAGCAGCTGTACTGTTCCGGACAGAAACTGCTGTAGAATACCTGATGGTAAAACACGGGATAGCATATAAAGGAACATTACCTGAGCTTGTCTGGGACAAAGGCTCATCATAGTTGTTGATGGTATGGCTGAACGGCTCAGAAGACACTGGTACCTGCATCAGGGGTGCCTTTAATAGAGGAGTGTTCGGATTACCTGTCATCTGAGACATGTGACAATTCTTGACAAAATGTTTGATATCTCTAATCATACCTGCCCAGTTTTAGGGCTTTGTAGGTCGTATAGAAGCCGTAGTGTGAGCGAGATCCATGGACCAGACGTAAGATATCTGATCGTAGGCTGTTAGGAACTACCATTTGGTTGATGTTGGCCTGATCGTCGTCGTCCTTCAATTTCCTGGTTCTATAATGCCGGTATAACACTTTGTTTTCGACAAAGACACCAGGGATAGAGTTAGGTTGTGTCTCAGCCTATAAGAATGAAGATGTAAAGGAAGGATCCTCTCTCTGCAACTTACGGAACTCCAGCATTGTGGGATTCGGTGGGAGGTTTTGTGAATCTTGAGGAACAGCTGCAACAGCTAGTTTCGGGCGAGCAGTTATGGCCCGCTTCGTCACCATAACAGGAGGGGAGACGTCCTCAGAATCATATGTTGCTTGAACCTCTTTCTTAACCCTTAACATGCTCGGGGTCTAATATCCTGCCATCCCCACAGACGCATGTCATTTTGAAAAAAAAAATTTTTTTTTTTTTGCTAATCTGTTGTGTTCACTGATCACGGGAAAAATAAAAAAAAAATTCTATTGTACTTACTTTTGTTGCAATAGAGCCGGAAAGCTCAGCGATGACGTCACAATCTGCATGTTCGCTCATGCAGTACACGCCCCAGAGGCGTTGCGCGCGGTCCTCAAACAGCCAGAGTTGCCACAAATATATTTTCGCGCTATTTATTTACAATGTCTAGGCGCATTTTATCCAATTTTTTTCACTAATTGTGTTTCAAATAATGTTTGAATATATTTTGTATCAATAATTGTTGCATATTTGAGTATACACAGGCGCACACATATGTTTTCAATTACGGCAATATAATATGTCATTACAGTCTATTATGACGTCATGCTTGTTTGTTAATTTTCGTTCGGGGAGTTCTGTCCACTTGTTCGGCCTTAGGTCGCAATAGTTTACCAGAATAGGGGTTTGTTTTGGGGCGCCTACCTTTCTGGGTGCCTGTCCCAGTTGATAATTATGGCAGACATAGAATGCTCCCAACCACAGGGAGGGGGGGGTCTATAGGCCATTGCTCCTCGTGCCTCTCTAGAGGGAGCCAGGTTCTGGCTCGTGGTCTTTGGTAGACAAGAACTCCATGCATTGACCGATGCCAGAAAGATATACATATCCATTCAGCCTGGATAGCTCTGGGGAGCCTCCGGGATTCACCCAGAAAATGGCGTTTCATTACATTTATTGCTTTTTTTTTTTTTTAGAAGGCAATATTTTCTCAATGACATATTCATGTTTCAGAACTTGCAAATGCTGGTCGGCCACTTTTTCCAGGAAGTGATGTAGATGACCAGGTAAAGCGTATATTTAAACTATTGGGCACACCTACAGAGGAGACGTGGCCAGGAATGAACTCGCTTCCCGATTACAAAACATTTCCTCTCTACCAACCCACCATGACCCTTGCTCAAGTTTGTCCTAAACTCAGCAGTAAAGGAAGAGATTTATTACAGGTTAGCTGCTAAATATTAGTTATTTATTAATTTATTTTGAAATATACAGTGAAAGATAAATAATAATTTATGTGGGATCCCTGCTCAGTAACTTCCTGAGCTTAAGTACTGGGACTGCTAAGCTGTAGAGAATGACACCAGGCATCTGAGACTGACCCTTGGCTACCAGGAGCCAGGACTATAATCTGGCTCTCAAAGATCAACCAACAACCCAAAAAATCTACCAGAAAGGATAGCCACAACAAAACAAGTGACTGCTTGAAAGACGTTTAGAACTGAGGTAAATAAGGCAAATGATCTTTGCAGGGTGTAAATTTCCTTCTAGTGATGCACATGACTGCCACCAGATGGTGGCTCAATTACCCAAGGTCTCAGCCGCCCTGCTACCTCGCTCACCTGATCCCTGGGGCCAGATTCACGAAAGCACTTACGCAAGCACTTACGAACGTATACATCTTTCCTCAATCTTTGACGGCTTTGGTTACATTCATTGAACAGTTTACAAGCATGAAAACTTCCCATTCAACTGTTGTTATTGTTATAAACAGCCTCCTGGTTCTTCAGAGCTCATTAACTGTTTAATAATTGGAAACAAAGTTTCCAATTACCACAAGATGGGTATGGGGTGCATAATAAATGAACTAAACTAACTCTATTAACTTTGTTACCTCAATTCTGGTCCTAGGTCTTTCATTTTGGTATCAATGAATTCGCAATGACATTCCCTTCAAGGGGTATATGCATATAAGGTCCAAAACCGTGATGAAAGCAGGCCAATTTTTTTTTGTAATTTTTGACTCCATACTTCGTCATCGGTGGCTCTTAAAAAGTAAAATTTTGACTCCATCCATCGTCATCGGTGGGCGAAAGTGTTAAGTTCTCGTTGCTGGCTAGTGCATGGGACTTGTTCTCCTTTGACGCCTGTTTATAGTGAGTGTAGTAGCTAGCTGTGAGTAAGCGTGGGAGGCTAGCCAAGACCCCAGATGACCTGGACCACCATCTGGTGGGGATAATGTGTTTATTCTGCAGCAACGATCATTTGCATTTTTTTTTTTTGTGACTATCTTTTCTGGTGGCTTTACTCAAGATCTGGGTTTGTCTCTGATCTGTCTCCCTACATTTCAAAGAGAGAGCCAGATTCTGGTCCCGACTTGTAGTAGACAAGAGTGGGTCTCGGAGGCCTGGTGTGATTCCTTAAGCTCAGAAAGCTATTAAGGGCTCACCAGGCAATGATGTTTCAATGCTTGATTTTCCCCATGCTTTATACTGTATTTTCGAGTAAGGTTATATTTTCAGACGGGACAATGAATTGTTTAGTACCACAGCTTGCATGCCATTCATTTTTATTCACATAATTTATATCACTTATTTATATTAATTTATTTTTCTTTCTGGGGGAGCCCTGTCTGCTCCCCGAAGCTATCCAGGCTGATACGTATCTTTCTAGAATTTGGCATCAGTTGATTTGGATGGAGTTCTAGGCCTACTGGGGACCACAAGTCAGAATCTGGCCTCCCTCGGAGAGGCACGAGGAGCAGTGGCCTAGTGAAATGCACATGTGATTTAAAGTATTCTATATTTGCCATCGACCGGGACAGGCACCCAGAAAGGTAAGTGGCCAAAAGAAACCCCTATTCTAGTTAAAAATGATGAAAAAAGACAAATGAGTGAATGGAACTCCCCAAATGAAAACGAGCAAACGAGCATGATATCACACACGAGCTGCGCATATGCTAAGTATGTGCAGCTTCCCTCCCCTCCCCGGGAGAGGGAAGGGGGAGCCCCAGATCCCTGCACCGGCGATTCACACCCCAGTTCTTCGGCTGATGTGATACGGCATGGTTGTGTGGCTCCAGCTCCAGACTTGTATGTTGTGCTGTGCTTTGGTTCAGTGCTGCTCTTACGGTGGCGTGCGAGCTGGGAGTAATATTCACAGGTACTTGGGCTGCATGTGATTAGGGTCACCTTTCCTGAGTGCCCTGTAAGTACCGTCCTTGGGGCTTGGGGTTCTCTTCCACAAGTCACCTTGGGTCTACCTCTGTTGGTCTTTTGCTGCTCGGCGATTGACCGCCCTGAGTGTTTTCGGGGGTTTCCACCCTTGTCTACCTTAGGGTAAGTAGCAGTTTTGCACTGGTAGGGGCGCGGGGTACTGTGCAGCTAGTTTTCACCTATAACAGCAGCTAGCTCTGTTCCTTCTGGGTACGCTGTCCTCTCGTGAGGTTTTTCTTTTTCTTTTTGCCTGGTGGGTGCGGAGGGGGGGGGGGGGGTTTGCCTTGGTGTCTCTTTTCCCTGTTTTATTAGGGTTGGACTTTCAGTTTGGTGGTACCCCCTGCTTCACCTTTGTGAGTGGACATGTCCTAGGGGTTCAGCATTAGCAGTTTGTTTGGTAGCATTGGGCGCTGGTTAACAGTACCCTGCCTGGGCTTACTCTTAGCAGAGACAGTCTAAGGGCCCTGGGAAACCCTGGGGAGGGGGCACTTGGGTCCAATGAATGTGACCCCTGGGGCCCCTCTTTTGATTTTGTTTGAGTTTGAGGGTTGCTCTGTCCTTTGTCTTAGGGTGACACTCATTGTTTGTGCTTATGTCATGCTGCCTGCTGGGTCAATGACACCTTCAACCCAGAGTCCTGCGAGCATTGTTGCTTGTTTGTGACTCACTTCACCCAGTCTACTGAAGACCTTATTCGGGTGCAGGGGGCTCCCACGTTGTAGGCTAGGTTTAGGTTGGTTGCTTCCCCGGATGCCCCGAGGCTGCCCCATTTTGCTTATAGGGACCCGGTTTTGGGGGTGTTGGTCACGTCGGCCTTGGATCAGTCCGCACCCCCATGTTTTTTCCCTGTTGTGGTTCATTCGGGTCAAGGAGTGGGGGGTTTTCTTTCCACCCTCTGCATACGAGTTGGATTTGGGTTCGGCTCCTCCCCGGGTTCAGTTCCGTGTCCCTGTGGGTCCTTCGATTCCGTCCTTCTGGAGGTTTTCAGCCTCCTGCATCTTGCCTGTAGAGGTGCAGGCAGCCGGTGCGGCTTGCCTCCCGCGCGACCCAGAGTATGCCTCTATAATGGATCTGTCTGTCTTTGAGGTTTGGATCTTCGTCTCCAATACTGGGTTCATTATGAGGCTCTGGAGTCGTCCTGGTTGGCGGACTGCCTGTTGTTGTCATTGGATGCTTGGAGTTCTTTCTGTCGTACTCGCACGCTTGAGTGGTGCGAGGCGTTGACTGTGGTCCACGTTTACATGGGGGGGCATCTTTGAACACCATAATGAATGTCTTTTGGCTTCTGCTCTTCTGCGGGATGACGACGCATTGCAGCTTCATGTCCAGGTTCCTTCCTTGTCGGCTGCGGTCGTGGCTTGCTGGCTTCAGTCCTGCGTTTCTTTTCCCTCCTGGAGCTGTATTTGCATTGGCTTGTGGAGGATGTTGAGGTGCTTGGGGCTGTTCCTGAGTCTGGCGCCTTTGTCTTGGTTGCTCGTGCGTCGTCTGCGCTTTTGAAGCTGTTTGCGCCGATCCTGCAGGATGTGCTATCGCCATTTTTTGCTGCGCGTCTCACATGCCGTCAGGTTGTGCTCACTTCCTCCTTGGAATCTGCTTAGGCCCTGGCTCTTAGGTTGTCTTAGCTTTTTGTTTTTTGCTGTTTGCGAACTCTGCAGTTGAGCAGTATATGCAGGCGACTTCTTCCAGTTGCCGTCCTATGTCTGACTTGTTGGTTCTCCGAGGGTTCCGGATGGGTTCTTCCCAGAGGGATCGTGCCAGGGTTTGGGGTTCCGCTCGTTGGGGTAGGCCACAAGTGCCAGTTTCAGAGCCGTTGTCGCCTTCAGAACCATTTGCGTCAGGTCAGAGCGGTGCTTGCTCTGTGCGCAGGTCAGGTTCTTGTAAGGGACATCGGCCCATTCGTGGTTCACCCCATTGATGGGGCGATGGGGAGGAAGGCTTGCTCTGTTCGCTCATGCCTGGTCTCACGATTTTTTGCTTTTCGGGTAGTTTCTCGTGGCATGCAGTGGTGTTGGGTGGCTCCTCCTTCAGGGGGTTCAGGGCTAGTGGGGTGTCAAGATATCGGGATCGACGTCTTGACTGGTCGGGGTGGGGTTTCCTGTACCTCTTTCCCCTGGTTCAGCTTTTGCTCCAGGTCCTGGCTCGCTTGAAGACTTACCAGAAGCGAGTAGTCCTCTTGGCCTCATGGTGGCCGGCCCAGCCTTGGTTCAGGCGCTGCTTGCCCAGTGTCCGAACCCAGAGGTTTTTCCGAGGTTCCGCCTCTTTCAACAGATCGGTCCAGTCCATTCTGAGAGTGGTTCTCCTCGAGTCTTTGCCTTTGGTCTTTTTGACTCGAGTCTGTCACCATCTGTATGGTGATCAAGTGGCTTCTTTGATGATGTCCCACCTGCGAGCTTCGTCTCAGTAGCAGTGTGAAGTTTCCTGGTGGTCCTTCCGTTTCTTTTTCACTCTTCGTCGTTGTACTTCGCTTTCGGGTAGGGTTGTTTTGTCCTTTCTCATGTGGTCGTTTTAGGACCGTCATCTTATGCCGAATACTGTCGCCTCCTATCGTGCGGCATTGGTAGGGCCGCTGCGGCTGGCTTTCGGTACAGATGTTACTTCTGTGGCGTTTCGCAACCTGCCTCGTGTGTTGTTTCACCTCCAGCCTGCTCATGTGCCGCCTGAGCCGTCCTGGTCTTTGGACTGAGGACGGCTCAGTCCTCAGTCCAAGAGGAATGCTCAAACAGTTGAAGAGGAATGCTGAGCTCAGGTGCACATTCTCTCAGAATCCATGGTGAAACTCCATCTGGACCAACTGCCTTGTTCTTATTTAGCTCCTTGAGCATTTTTTCCACTTTGTCTCTAGACACCTCTATGTGCTCTATGTTGTTCTCTGGAATTCTTATTGTATCTAGTTCCCTGAAGATTTCAGGGAAGGAAGATTTCACTTCCCTACGTGTTATGGATTTCTACTGTTTATGGTTTCAGCCTTTGCCTCTTCCCTGCCTCCTGCATTCCTGTCTTCCTTCTCTGCCTCTGGTCATGTGTTTTTTGTGTCTTTGGGCTCCTGAGGGTGCGCATTATTTGGATTTTGACCTTCTTTCCTATGGCCATCACCCTTGCCGTGTGTAGTGCTTCTGTGTCCCCTAGGTGACTGGCTGTTTTGTCTTGTTTTTTAACTTATTTCCTGGATCTGCCCACACCACTTTGCATCCTTGTGGCTGTGCAGGATTCTTCAAACTCTTGGGTGTGTTTTTTTTTTTTTTTTTTTTTTTTTTTTTTTTTTTTTTTTTTTTTTTTTTTTTGTTACCAACAGTTGCCTGCATCTTGCATCCTGCCCTGTCTCTTCCCCTGGGGATTTCCGGGTGATGGTCTTGTCCCCCGGTCTTGTATTCCCAGACTGAGGTTCCTAGTTTTCCTTTCTGGTGAGCACCTATTTTGTAACTGGTGTCCTTGCTCGCTCTGTTCAACCAGCTCCCAAGCCTTTGGATTTTCTCCGTACGTCGTCCGTGTTGGGAGTGGGGCCTGATTTCTACGTTCCTCTGTGATGTGCAGAATGAACGACCTGTGAACGAAGTACACCTCTGAATGGAAACAATTGGTTCAGTTCCTCTTGCGTTTTTCCACCGGCAAATGTGGTAGGTATGGGTCTCCCCCGGGTTCGTTTCTGGGTGCCCTTGGGTTCTCGGATTCCCTAGTCACTCCGGGGTGTTGGGTTCTGTTGGGCTCACAGCTTGGTGCAGGTGTTGCAGCGGGGTGGCTTTTGCTGCGACGGATTCGACTAGCTCATGGCTTTCCATTTCACCTCCATTCAAACTGCGCCCCAGTGGTTCCTTGTTCGAACCATGGTGGGTCTCTTCGGGGATGGTCGCTTCAAATGGCTCTTCATCTGTGTTCTCGGGGTTTAACTCTCCGTGCGGTTCCCATCTGGGGTATCCTCCTTCCTGGCGTTCAGCCTGTCTCGGTTCATTCCTCTGCCCCGGACTGGACGGTTAACACCATCTCTTTTGGTTGGCTTGCTAGATGTTCAGGCCCCTGTTGGTGGGCTTCTTCACATTGGCATGCTCATGGCGTCTCCCTGTGTAGGTGACACCCTTCCCCGATTGTGAGGACTTTGTGGTAGATGCTTTTCAGCATGCCTGGTCGTGATGGTGGTACTTGTACCTCTTTCCCCTGGGGGTACATCATGTTATGTGTCCGGTTGCAGCATTACGCTGTTACCCACGCGCCTCGGGTTCTGTGTCTGGGGGCGTGTTTTGGGTTGATCTGATGTCCCTCGTTCCCTGTTCTGGGGCTCGGGTATCTCCAGTCATCCGCAGAGTTCTCGAGTCTAGCCAGCCTGTGGTCTATCCTCGTGCCAATCATATTTGGAGATTTGCAGTTTTTTCTGCTGTGTTTGGAATCATGTCTTGGACTGACATTAGGGCATGGGAGTTTTGGAGGTTGTAGAGGGTCCTGGCTGCCTATTATTTCGTGACCGTTACTAGCTCTCAGCAGTCTTGTGTGGCCTTGGGTCATTGGTTGCAGCTGGTGGTCCTGTCTTCATCATGAGACATGCGGTGCAGCCGCCTCCTGGGTAAGTCCCTCATTTACTTATCTTTGGATATCTAGGGAGCCAATGGGGCTTCCCTCAGAAAACCAGCGTTGAATGTAATAAAACGCCAGTTTCTGGGTGAGCCCCAGAGGCTCCCTGGCACCCTTCCGTATGCTCAGTCTCCAAACTAGTGGGCAGATGGCCGGTTCGGTGGGACGGGGGCCTACTTCTCCTGGGGGTAGGGGGCAAACGAGCGTTGGGTTAATGACGATTTGCTTGTTTCCTTGTTTTTTGGGGGAGTTTTTAGCCTCTGTTTCGGTCCCTGGTTGCAATTTTCTACCAGTTAGGGTCTGTTTTGAAGCGCCTACCTTTCTGTATGCCTAACCCTGGTCAATGGCAGACATGGAATCCTCCAAAAACAGTGGTGTTTCCATAGGCCATTGCTCCCTTTGCCTTTGAGGAAACCAGATTCTGGTTCTGAAGCCCCTGACTAATATAGCTAATATCAGTCCTATAGCTCCAGGGAGCCTCCAGGGCTCACCCAGAAAATGGCGTTTCATTACATTCAACGCTGGTTTTTTGATAATGTTCATTTTAAATCCCAATTTCCATATTGTAATAGGGGTTTTTCACGCTGTGTTTTCCTGATAATGAAACTTAATTTCAGCGACTGCTAATATGCAACCCTGCTGTGAGAATGAGTGCGGAAGACGCCATGACACACGCATACTTTGCTGATCTCTCTCCGTCCATCCGCAATGTTTAGGTGATCGTCAGTTTCGTCAATTAGAATGTTGACCAAACTTCTTTATTACAGTATTTGTGTCAACGCATAAGACAGTATGTATTGATACTATGTGAAGAAAAATAGATATCTAGATTTTCCACTTGTAATCCATATGAAATTGCATTTTCTACCCTCTTGTGTTTTATTATTTGTTGAGAGTAAAGTTTGATGCAACCCATCCTCCAAACTTGATAGTACATTACCTATAGTTACTATTAAGGGAATGTACAAAATATGAGCTGGTGTTTTCCAGCTGTTAGTTTTGTACTATTGGAATACTACCACTTGGAATTTTTTAGGTATGGTGATTGCCTTCCTTCTTGGGCCCCTCTACAAAATTTATAGTACAAAATGTGATCTCTTTTTTTTGGGTGCAACAGTCCATGTTTTGTACTTCCATCTATAGTAATAATAGGTACTTAAATATTTGTATAACAGGTTGGTTTGATGCGGAGACTAACCTGATTTATGTGAATTAACCCTTGTAAAAGTTCAGGTAAGAATATTCATAAGACTGGTAATTTGTGCAATTATTTCGGGCCTCGGCATAAATTGCTATGCTAATTCCACTGGTGAGACGTTCTATGTGAATATTCCATCTTTCACAATTTGCTTCATGATGCCCACTATGATTTGTCAAGATTTTAATATTTGCCTTGGTATCAGTTCTCATTCCAATGCAGTCAAAGTTACATGCTTATTTGAAATGCAGTGACAGAAATAGTGTACAGTGGACTGTTATTGTCATAGAGGGTTTAGAGGTAATATTTTGCAATATTATATGGTTGCTGAAAGTTATTGCATTCTCACTAATGAGTGAGGAATAGTTACTGTTTAATTATTGCCAGTGGACAAGAAATTGTATTGCAAAGGTGTCCAAGAAAACAGTACAGTAGTTGTATCTGTAGTATTGATCAGAAAGTAGAGACAGTATACCATTATTGTTATTAAAATAGACAAGGTGGTTGGTATGTCATCATTTATCACCAGAATTCAAATGTTAGTCTCTATATTTGATAAGATATTTACAAATAAGACATTATACAAAAGTAAGGATAATTTTTATGCTCTAAATTCCTGTGCACATATAGAGATAACACCCACCCACCGTGAGTCCTCATTGCATTACAAAAAACTACTTGTAAAACATTTGCCTGATGTACTGGCTAAATGTCTTTACTTTTTGGAATATTGTATTGTAAAAGATGCATTAGGTAAACACTATATTGACACAGGATTTAGAACCATAAAAAATAAATGTGATAAGTTACATCCTGAAAACAGATGTTGGATAAATAAGATGATGGATGTGACAGATTTTTAGTTGGTCATTGCCCATTTACACAGTTGTCATGGCATGTGGTTGGTTGGGGAATATGTTCTAAGCATATAAATTTACATAAGCACCAGCAAAAAACAAATCTATAATATATACAAAGTTATGTTTTATGAACTACTTTAAATCATGTTGCAGTTTGTCCAGGCATGTAAAATTCATGTGACCAGTGCAGCTGTTGGTCATAAAATATATCTTACTCTTCTAGTTTTGTATCTTTCTTTAGGGACAGGTTCCATCCAAACCTTAAATAATTTTGATGTTCATGTCATCGCTGGACTTCTAGATATAATTAGTTGTTTTATTATTTCTATTGATCATTGTTAAATTCACTTAACTTGAAGATTAAGATAAAATTCTTGAGAAACTAATAAAAGAACTAAAAGAGGGTCAGAAGGTATTGATGAAACAATATACAGACCTTAAGCAATCAATAATTTGACATCATATACTATGATGTCAAATTATGAGGTCTGGGAGTCGTTGTCAGTCCCTGAGGACTGGCTCGATGCTGTTGTCCTCCCTTTTCAGAAACCAGGGTCTCTCGGGACATTCCCTAAAGACTTCCGCCCTATTGCCCTCACGAGTTGTCTGCAAACTCTTTAACGTATGGTTACCGTTTGTCTGATGTGGTTCTTAGAACACTATCACCACCTCTCCCCTTCTCAATTTGGTTTTCGTAAGTGAACTTGGATGTCTATATTTGTACTGGCTATAATAGGTTAAGTAACAATTGTAATTACGAAGCAATAAGATGCTTATCTTAAGATACTAACAAGGTTAGGTAAGGTCGGTGTTTTCTATGAAGCTTTTTAAGGGTATCTATTATGTTTAGTATATCACCGATGCACTTATTTAATAAGTCAATATTGACTTTACGAATTTACGAGAACTTGCGATTGATGCCGTGTCGTCTTGGGCCACTGATCATGACTTCAGGTTCTCTACTTCTAAGACTTGTGCTATGACTTTTACTCGGAGGCATGTCGTTCTTCGTCCCTCTTTGTCACTTTATGGTCATCACCTTGTGTACAAGGATTCCGCTAAGCTTTTGGGGTTAATCTTTGACACTTGTTTGTCTTGGTTGCCCCCATATCTCTTACCTTTGAAAGATAAGGCCCTTACCCTCCTTAAGGTTTTGTCCCATACTTCTTGGGGAGCGGATAGGCGTGCACTCCTCGCTTTACATTCCTCTCTCGTCCTGTCTAAACTCGATTATGGTTGCTCTGCTTACTCATCTGCTGCTTCTTCTCTTCTCCGTCTTGATGCTTTGCACCATACTGGGTTGCACCTCAGCTCTGGTCTTTCGTTCGACTCCCGCACTCAGCTTGTATGTTGACACTGGCTTCCTATCTCTCCAGGATCACCGTGATTGCTACTGTCTTCACTATCTTGCGTGGTTCTTGCAACATCCTTCCTCTTGCCTCTGTCGTGTTTTAACTTTTACCCCTCCTGTAGTTCCTGTTCCTCTTCACCACTTTCCTCTTTCTCTCCGGTTATCTCACTTATAGGATTCTTTTTCAGTTCGTATTTCTAATATTTCTCCACGTCTTGTTCTTTTCTTGCCCCCCCCCCCCCCCCCATGGAGAGTTCCCCTTCCAAAGTTTTGTACATCCTTGACCTGCAGGGGTGAGCTTTTACCCCTCCTACGGTTCTAAAATGCCTTTTCTTTGAGCACTTTTCTTCACACTCCCGCTCCGTTTCCATCTTCACTGATGGGTCTAAGTCTGCGGATGGTGTATGCTACTCTGTTGTTTTTCCTGACCGCACTTATATGTATTGCCTACCTCCAGAGACTAGCATCTTCACAGCAGAACTTTATGCTATTCTCTATGCTCTTTGTCTCCTGCTTTCTCGTTGTCAATCTTCCTTTGTGGTTGTCGTTGACTCTTGTAGTGCCCTCATGGCTCTCGGGTCCTTTAATCCGGTCCATCCAGTGGTCGTCGAGATTCAACATTGGCTGTTTCTTATTTCCAGTAAATTTAAGCCGGTTGAGTTTTGCTGGGTTCCCAGCCATATTGGTGTCTCCTTAAATGTGCGTGTGGGCACTGCCGCTAGGGAAGCTGTCCGCTCTTGTCCTATCTCCTGTAAAGGTACGGTATTCCTTATTCTGACTTTTACCCAGTTATTCATTCTTCCATCCTGACCCATTGGCAGGATTGTTGGTCTTCTGTTACTGTAATAAACTGTGTACCCTTAAGAGTAGTGTGTCCTCATGGCCTTCCTCCTACCATCGTAACCGGCGATGGGAAATGACTCTGGCGAGGTTGCGTATTGGCCATACACTCTTAACTCACGGTCACTTAATGGAGCGCCGCCCTGCTCCTTATTGTCCAAATTACATTGTCCCTCTTACTGTCAGGCATATCCTTATTGAATGTCCTGACTTCCAGGACGCGCATGTGTCTTGCTTTCCTACTGTCCATCATGGTCGCTTGTCCCTCGATAGAATTCTTGGTGAAGTAATTATCAAAAGAAGGTACCAAACCGGGAAGGCTATGTAGCACCATCAAATGTGCTGAATAATCAGAGGGCGCTAAATATCACCGAGGATGCCAATACGAGAACGGAAACGCATAAGGCGAATGATATCAAAAGTATCTGATTCACAAAGAATTCTATCAAGGGACAAGCGACCGCGAGGGGCGGTCAGAAAACGAGACACAAGCTCGTCCTGGAAGTCGGGACATTCAACAAGGATATGTACGACCATAAGAGGGACAATGCAATTTGGACAATGGAGCGCTGCCCTGCTCCTGATTAAGTAACCGTGAGTTAAGCATGTATGGCCAATACGCAACCTCGCCAGAGCCATTTCCCATCGCCGGTTATGGTGGTAGGAGGACGGCCATGAGGATACGCTACTCTTAAGAGTACGCAGTTTATTACCAGTTACAGAAGACCAATACTCCTGCCAACAGGTCAGGATGGAGGAATGAATAACTAGGTAAAAGTCAGAATAAGGAATATCCTTACAAGAAATGGGACAAGAGCGGACAACTTCCCTAGTGGCAATATCTGCACACTCATTTAAAGAGACAATATGGCTGGTGTGACGGTGTTCTAACCCTATATCTTTCCTGTCCCGGCATCAAGAGTCGTATCTCTGCGACCTGCACATTCTCTGATGTTCAGGGAACGTTTTGATGTATGTAAAGGTATTGAAAGTTATCATGTTGGCAGTGAATTTGCCAGTTTAGTTTGGTGTTGCAAGTGGCTTACGCCATTTTGAGTTACAAGATAGCGCTGAGTCATTCCACTTCCCGCCAAAGACCCCCTCCCCGCTCAGCTCGTTGTCGCCGTGTGGGGGCTTAGTGGGCGGCTGTCGGAGTGTGATGCTCCTTGGGACAGTCCTCTGTCCTTTTCTAGCCTTGTGCTCCTGCTGCCGTCCTCTCCAATTCTGCTGGGCATCTTTTCCTTTTCCTTCTGTTTCGTTTTTCTCCCCCCTCTTCTCCTATCTGCTTGCCGTTTCCTGCCGACCTTTTGCTCGTTCTGGTTCTTCCCTTGGACTTCTTCTATTTTGACGCCCGGGTGCTTGAGGAGGCATACTCTTGCACCCGTAGAACTGTAGTACCCGACGTCGAGAGCGAGGGGAACCTTTTATTGTCAATCCCCCTTTCGTCACTGAACCCGATCTCGACGGACTGTCGGTTTCTTAAGGTGGCGTTTGTGGGGCGTATACTCACGACGCACCCCTAGGAGGCCCCGGCAAGATCGGCGATAGCTTCTTGTTGGGTATCCTGCCTCTAATTGTGGCTCCATGGTGGGTGTGGGGGCACATTCGTGAATGAATTCTTCTTTTCGTAATGATGATAACCCCTGTTTCGGCTGCTTCTGGTTTACCTTCTCAGGCTCGTGGGGTGGGCGACCAAGCCCCCGAGTCGGTCCGTATTGGAAGACCGGGCTCTGTAGCCTCCGCTGCATTGGGCCCCGACCTTGCTCCTCCTTTGGCCTCTCTGACTCCTTCCCCTGGCTCCCCTCCCTCCTCTGTGGTTGGGTCGAGCCCCAAGCCCCCAGTGGTGACTACCTCGTCCCCTGGCGCGGCTCCTTCTCTAGTTGTAACTACTGCGCCTTTTAACCCCTCTCTCTCTGGGGGTTCTCACCGCCGTCCTCGTCACGGCCGCCCTCGCTCGATTCCTTCCAGTTCTGCTACCTATCAAGCCTTGTTTGGTCCTGCTTCGTGGGCCAAATATTTTGATCTCCTCCCTCTTGATTCTGCGCCTCCTGACGATTTCTCCCTCCATCGATATCTCGTTGATTCCATGGATGCCTCCATTACTTTCAACCCCACTCGTCTCGGTACACGTGTCGTTGCTGCTCCTTCTCAGGATGCTGCTTCCCGCTTGGCTGCCTTATCCTGCCTTGGCGAGAACCCTGTTCGGGTCTCGAAGAATGCTCAGTTGAATGCCAGTGTTGGCACTATTTTGCTCCCGCCCCATGTTGCAACCGGTGTTCGGGACCTGCGCGACTGCCACGACGATATTCGACATATCCTTGCTGCCCAGGGCCATTCTATTCTCCAGGTGGACACGTTTACTCGTCCCCCTCGTGGTAGTCGCCGTCAACCCCTCCGGGTTGTGAAGATTACCTTTGATGGTAGGACCCTTCCACCCTCTGTCATTCTTGCTGGTGCCAGGTGCTCTGTCCAGGAGTACATTCCTTCTCCTCAGCTCTGCAACAAGTGCTGGAGGTTTGGGCATGGTACCCTCCGCTGTTCCGGGACTGTCTCTCTCTTGTCCTTTGTGTAGTGGCGAAGGTCACTCTAAGTCGGAGTGCACTTCTCCCCAGGCTCGTTGCCTCAACTGCGGTGAAGCCCATCCTGCCTTCTCCCGTGCGTGTGTCCATTACAAGCTTGAGGCAGCCGTCCTTAACTTGAAGCACCGGGAGCGTTTATCTTTTCCTGAGGCGAGACGCCAGGTTCGCCGGCTCCTGCCTTATGCTAATATCTCTTATGCTCGCGTGTTGCGCTCTTCCTCTCCTCGTCCTTCCCGCCTTCCTCAGACTCACAACCGTTTCCGGGCCTTGGACCCTGATGCGCCCACTGCCCCCTCCTCTGTTCCTTTGGGTTCTCTCCCGAAGGATCCTCCTCCTGGTCCTCTGTCTGGGGTTCCCCTTCCTTCTACCCGGTCTGTCGTGTCTCCTGTGTCTTCTTCCTCGTCTCCCTCCGTTCCTCCTTACCATCCTTCCCCTCCATCTCTTAACTCTCCCCGCCGCCTGTCGGTGCAGGCTGATGTCCATCGCTCTCCAAACGGCCGTCATGTGTGCTCTCGTTCAGCTTCTCCTGTTGAGACGCTAGAATCCGTTGCCCAGTACGTGGTTGCTGGAACACCTGTCTCTTTACGTCAGAAACGTAAACCTGGCTCCTCTCCTTCCTCCTCCCCGGCGGGTAAGAAGGTTTCGCTTTCTTCCTCGGCCCCTACTTCTGCCTCTCTCGCTCCTTCCCCTCCCATTTCAGTGGTTGCGCCCCCTGTTCCTGCTATGGAGGTTTCTTTAGCCCCCGCTTCCCTCTCAATTGCTGCCCTTGCTGAGGTACGCTCCCCTCTTTCTACCCCTCCTCTTCCTGCTGCTGTCCTTGCCTGCTCCTCTCCGTTGTCTCCTCCTCTTCCTCCTCCTCCTCCTCCGGACCCCGCCCGCCCACCTCTGATCTGTTCTCCCATTTCCTTCCCTCCGTCTTTGCTCAGTTTACCCATGCCCCCTAACCCTGACTTTGCTGACCCTGATCCCGACCCTGATATTCTTTAACGTGCTCTGTTGCTCTTTCGCCTTTGTTTCTTCCTTGTTCTCTGTTTTTGTCCTTTCTCTTCTCGTCGTTGTCCATTCTTCAATGGAACGTTCGAGGTTATTACGCTAATTTCCTCGAACTCCAACTTCTGATTTCGCGGTTTTCGCCCCTTTGTGTCTGTCTCCAGGAGCCGATGCTTGGTGCTCGTCCTGGTCGTTTTCGTGGCTATTCCTTTCTCTCCCCCCCCCCCCCCCAGCTGTTGCTGGGGCTTCTAATTCTTCTGCTCTTTTGATTTGTACTGATGTTCCCTTTGTTCCTTTACTTTTTCCTTCACCTCTCCATTGTTCTGCTGCTCGTGTCTTTGTGGGGAAATGGTACACTGTTTGTTCCATTTATCTCCCCCCGAGTGTCCCGCTTTCTCTTCCTGATTTGAAACACCTCCTAGACTCCTTGCCGGAGCCTGTGCTCCTGCTGGGTGACTTCAATTGTCATCATTCTGCTCCAGTAGTTGGATGTAGGGAGACGTGCATGTAGGGAGACGGCGAAGCATCTCACAGTGAATGCCATCCGAGCTCGGCGCCATAGAACCGCAGAGGGCCAGGGAAGACTGAAGTTCAGAGAGAGATAAGGAATCGTTATAGGGAAGTCTTGAGATGGGTGCAGAAATCTAAAGGACGAGATTCAAGAGCAGGTTTACAAAGAAGGAAAGACTGAGGAAGATGAGAACCAGAGCTAACAGAAGAAAAGTGGGAATCCAGTTTGGTCGCGACCTGCAACGGGTCCGCCACAAGAGTACCAAGGAGGTGAAGGACCGGCGCGACATCGAGAACGAACTTGCCCGCTATCTTGCAGATATGCTTCCAGATCTGCGGCAGAGGAGCTTCGGACGTAAGGGTGGCAACATAAGACTTCCAGCACTCATGCTTAGTTGTACAGATGGCCCTACGGGTCACCGTTTTCGCCTTCCGAAACAAAAGATAAGAATCAGCCATCTGCCGGTGGTGGTGTCTCTTCCAGGCCGCACACTTACAGCAGACAGCCTGAGCAGAGTCCACATTTCACCAGGGAACGCACTTCTGTGGGTCCCCAAGAGGAAGAGTGAGGAATAGAGCAGAGGGCAGCGTCGAAGATGGTGTCATGAAAAAGGAGGAGGGCGCGAGGAAGAGGCAGCATGGAGAGGTCAGAGAGAGCAGCACAGAGGGTAAATAGGTTCCAGTTTGCCTTGGCAAACTGTCACCTTGGGAAGGAGAGGGAAGGGCAAAAAGAGAAAAAGTTACAAGGATGGGGAAATGGTGACTGCCATGGAGGTCATCAAGAACTCACCACATGAAATAATGACCACAAAGTCTTCTGTATAGTTAAGCAGTTTGGCTTTGGGTAACTTGAGCTTCATGAAATGTTTCATGAGAGTTGAAGAGGAAGGGACTTATTATTCCTCCCTGCAGAGTCCCATTTTCCAGCTTCTTTGAGGAGGATCTTTTTCCCTAGAATTTGACTTTAGCTTCTCTATTAAGCATACTTGCTTTGGCAAAGGCAAGAGCGTGTCCTTTGATTTCCATATCCACCAGGTAGCACAGTGTAACCAACCGGAGCATTGGCTAACTCGAAGGCTTTTTCTAGATCCAGAAAAATAAGATTTCCTGGTTTGTCATTGATTTGATCCAGGAGGGAGGTAAGGCATTCTGTAGTTCCCACACCTTTTCTGTAGGTAAACATTTTGATGCAGTGGATTGGGTTTCCATCCAATTCCAGTAAGAGTCATTTTTTCTGCACTTTTGGCCAGACAGCTTGTTAATGAGATGAGTCATGGGTTTCCTGGGGTCTTTGGGTTTTGGAATGGGAACTATAATTGCACTATTTCAAGAGAATGGTCGAGTTCTTGTCACCCATATTCTGTTGACGAGATTCAAGAAGGCTTCTTCACTCTTTTCTTCTTCTCCTAGCTTGGCTAACTTGTTCTAAGTGAATCTGTCCTCATCTGAAGCTGTGATTTTAGTTTTCTTAGTAGCTCTTCTGAGTTCTTTTAGATTGAAAGGTTGGTCTAGTTCATCAGGTAAGGCTAAACACATCGTAATTTTTGTTCCATCTTGCTGCTTGAAGTCTTTGTTGGTGAGTCGGAGTTGCTTGAGGAGGTTGAGTAGAACTAGCTATTGAAGCAAATAGATTTGTCATTCTTTCTTCTTCTTGCTTTGGATGTACATGATGGGGTGGAGCAGGAGGCAATTTTCCTTTGACCCTGTTGATCTGCCTCCAGATGTTGCCCAAAGATGTATGCTGATTTAGGTTGGCACATCAGACAAACCATATTGTTATTTGATGCATTCTGCATGCACATGATGTTGGACAGCTCTAAGAAGTTTCACATTAGCCTGGGTTCTGTATATGAAATTATTTCATGCACAATTTAGTCTGTTATGTAAATCTTTGATCCTATCACAGTAATACCAATGGTCTTTATGTTGTTGGGTAATTGTTTTCTTCTTGGGGATACCTTACCTTGAGGTGCTTCCGGGGCTTAGTGTCCCCGCGGCCCGGTCGTCGACCAGGCCTCCTGGTTGCTGGACTGATCAACCAGGCTGTTAGACGCAGCTGCTCGCAGCCTGACGTATGACGGGATGGAGTGATTTGCTGCTCTATGTATTGCATTTACTAAATCTTTTTTCCATCTCTTCAGTTTTGTTAGGCAGAGTAATTTTGGTGATAAATTTCAAGAGGTTCCTGAAACTTTGTCCAATATGCTTTGATAAAATCCCATCTGGGCTCGGGAGCTGGAGGTCTGGAAGGTAGTGCTATATTAATTTAATACATGTTCTTTTAGCAAAGTTGTTACTTGTCAGTACGTGGTCAACTGACCAATAAGACAACTCATAAATACAGGTAGAGACAAACATGAGAATCAGCTCTTCCCCCCTCCTCAATAAGGGTTGGTTCTGTCGAGTTAAGCAGACGGACTTGAGGCACTTCACCCAAAAGGTGTTTAATATGTTTCCACTGGCTTTAGTTTTTGGAAAATCAAGTAGCGGATCACCGTGAGTGTTTTAGTCACCCGAGATGATAGTAAATGTGGCAAGTGCTATTTCAAAAATTGCAGAGATCCATATCATGTTCTCTATGGCTCCTGTATACATTAAAGATGGACAGCATCGAGTTCCTCATGTTGAGATTAACTTCCAAAATTTTGACGTCCTCACCACAGTCAGGCAAGTCTGAACTGCATGACATTGATATGATTTACTAATATTGAAATGCATCTGGTGCCACCTTGTGTAATTGGGTTGTGGTAACTTTGATACCCTGGGATATTGATAATTCTTTCAGTCCTGGTAATTATATTTTGAAGTAAAACAATATTAATGTTGTCGCTGAGAAGCACTGCTCTGAGTGTTTGAACTTTGTTTTTGAATCCTTGAATGTTCCATTGTATAATCTTGAGATTAACAGAATAATGGACAATAATGACATTTGAATCTAATGAGTACATGGTAGTTTGTAATGTGCTTATTTCCCTGACGGCTTCTGTCTTCTTGGCTGGAGTGGAGAGACTGCCATTGGGTGCTGAAACAAATCAGTTTCGTCACCTTCGACTCGGTTGACATTTTCAGGTAGGGCTTGTTGGAGTGTGGAGGAATAAGTTCAGTAGATTTTTTTTTTTTTTTTTTTTTTTTTTTTTTTTTTTTTTTTTTTTTTGTTACCACTTAACATTTACTTCCTTGACTGAGGGTTGGGCTGTTCCAGTGCTTGGAATGCTTTGTTGAGCATGTTGCTGAAGGTATCTGTTAGGGAGGTAATGACCATTGGACACTTGATATGCCTTTGGCTGATTTTCTTTTGTGGTGGTGGGTGAAGAGACTGGGTTGGGTCGTGGTGTCTTTGCTACATCCAGCTACTGGAGCATTTGATGTTGAGGTCATCATCCGAGCTCGAGATATCCTGGAGGCAATAGCAGGTGTATTAATTTTGCTGCCCTTATCTGTGCAGTTGTTGTAGCCTTGTGCACAGTTTTCTCCAGTTGTTCACGGTCCTGTTTAGACTAGAAGGAATTGGCACTCTAGGCTGTTGCCGATTGTTTATTTTCATAGCTTTGGGAATTGCTGAAGAGTATTCCATTGGCTTTTAACCGAGGGTTTGGTAGTTGTCGTGGATTTGTGGCTCTGGGTAGATTCGAAGGCTTTGATTCTTTTGACCCTTTGTGGACATAGCCCCACAAAGTAGGCCATTTGCATTTGTGGGTTTGCCTTGTGCAGATTTTTGCATACATAAGTGTTGTGTAGCTTGCTGCATACTCCAGGTTGTTCTGGACATCTGCAGGCATCTCTATGGCGGCTGAAGCACCGACATCTGCAACAGCACACAGGCTCTGGATTTTATAGCTTTGGCTTTAATTGTCCATAGATCTCTAAACCGAGTGTGTTGGTGCGAGGTCCTTTTGTTACAAGCACCCGTCTTGCGCAAATATGACACCGTTTAAACTTTTTCGTTGTTAGGCTCTTACAATGCCCCAATATCACTGTTTGCATTGACTTTATAGTACAATATTTCCCCACTGAATGTTAACAAGTTTCAGATTCCTGAGGTTGGCAATTATGTCTGGGTTAGCTGTGGATATGCTATATCTGCCCGTGTCAGGTTTAGCTTCACAATCTGATCCTGGGTGATCTTTTTCTATGTGTAGCCGCAAGTGGGACCATCTTTGGCCTTTTGGTTTGAAGATGGGCTTTGGCATTGGTTTAGGAGCTGCCCTTGGGTTCAAAATAGATTTCTTCGGTTCTCCACCGTTTGACCGTTTTCTGCTATTTGCCGAAAGGAAGGGGGGTGGGCTCTTTGAGAGTGAGGTTATTCTCTGGTAACTATTCCTGTCATCTTGATCCATATAGTTTTGTGGAAAAAGTAGGGTGGCCTTGTGACCTTAATCACTCCAGAAGTATGGTCAGGAGTCATTTCCAGTGGAGGGGGGGGAAACCATGGTGGGTCCCACTTTTAGTGGTTTTTGTATAGATTGATTGTGTAGTCTTAATTGCCAAATAGCATTCAGTTTACCGTGCACTAAAACGACTTGTGCCAGTCGCTAATCTATGAACAGTAGTATCATCTTTTGTACCTCGGTAAATCCTGAGTGAGCAGTTCACTGGGAGTGTGCACGACTTCATACACTGACCTAAAGTGTGCATGCAAACGTTTGCAAAGGGGGGGCTTATGTTACCTTTTGTGATTATGGAGTTTGTTATGGGTATATATGTACAGTAATCTTTATTCTCTTCAGTTTCAAACATTTGTGTGGTAATGGGATGTCTGAATACCAAAGTGTTTATTCAGTGTTTGCTGCACTTTTCTATTATAACTTTGACCCTTAATTGTTGAATTGCCCGACTTCCAGGACGAACGTGTTTTGCTTTCAGACTGTCCCTCGTGGTCACTTGTCCCTCGACAGAATTCTTTGTGAATGATTTTTTATATTTCGCCTTATGCGTTTCTCATTGGCAGTCTGATATTTAACTCCCTCTGATTATTTTGCACTTTGATGGTGCTACATAGCCTTCCTGGTTTGGTGCCTTTGATACCAAAGGGTACCAACCCTTCCTGGTTGGTACCTTACCTTAATTCCTCAAGATTAAGAAGCAAGGCCAAAAAATACTTTCCTATGGTCTCTAGACAAGTGACAAGACAACCTAGCCCATTATGCAGTTCCAATGTCTAGAATTTTACTGTTATGAATGCCTAGTGTCATCCAGAATGATTAGGACCGAGTTCAAGGTTCTTGGGAAGGCATTTGTGAATACTATTTCCCAATTGCTTTGATTTCTTAAATTACTGTACATAAAAAGGACAGTTTTAACAGGTGCTATTATCATTTTATGTTTGCATGCACTTTTACACTAATTTCTAGGCATTTCATAGCCCGAGAATTTATTCTAACAAATTTAAAGTCAAGATTTGAAATATTGAGGCAACTTTAATTTCAGCAGTTTCCACATTGACTATTCTCCATACTTACTAGCGATTGATAATTACAAGCAATTATGCAGTTCCTTGGCTCAACTTACCAGTTAAGTGTTGTATGTATCCCTATGCAAAGTTTTTTTTATAAAAAACTATTTGCTTCAAGTTGTCAAAATTAGTTTAGCTTAGCTTTGTTCATATTTCAAAGCTGAACTTATTTCCCATGGAATAAATTATGCAATTTATCTTCAAACATCATTGTTGAACACTGATTCACTAAAGTTAAGTAATTTCCAGAATGATTGGATCTTGCCTAATTTCAGGATCAACTAGGCATGTAAAAGTCTCTGCCATTTACAAATTTATTAAAATAAAGGGTACACATTGTACAGTATTTTATTTCATCAAGTATTTACATTTTCAGGTTGTGGTAAACTAATGTTCCTGGATGCTATCACTGAAGATTCCTAAGCACCTTTAAAATTTACTCTTGTTGAACTCTAGTAGCCATGTCTCTGCATATCTGCAACCTGTCCAGGTCCTCTTTGAGGATTCTACAATCCTCATCTGTCAACTTCATTAATTTTGCATCATTTGCGAACATTGACATGTAGGATTCCACGCCTGTAAACATAATTTACGTAAACACCAAGACAAATACAGAGTACCAAGGATAATCACCTTAATAAAAACCATCAGACAGACAACACTAATGCCTAACTATGAACGTTCAGAGACTGGCACAGCAAGGCCTATCATTTTTCATGTGATTGTTGGGTGTTGGTGCACAATGTCAATTTGGTGCCAAATCACTACACATGCTTTATGTAAACCCCTTTACATTACATTCCAAGCACTAAACCTCTGGCTGCATCCAATCAGTGAACAAGCCCTGTGAATTAATGTAACATTGTTAAAGTTAACTTGCCTAGACCTATACACTTCTAGTCCATCAATTTAACATACTACAGAGCTCTGAAAAAATATCAAGTCTCAAATCAGCAGGACTGCCTGGTCCTATGAAAGGGTAGGATTATCATTGCATTACCCCCTGTAGGTTACTCAGAGCAACCTTGTAACAGTAGGACATTGTTACACACATCTATAAGTACTATATAAAAAAAAAATTTACTTTAACATTCAATTCGGCTCAAAGTTTAGTAGAACACATTTAAGGCAGTGCTTTGTTACTTTTAATCTTCATTGGCACCCGAAATAAATATTTTGCCAAATGTTATTGGAATTAATTCAGTGACATTTTATGCTACTTTTTTAATATATAGGTACAATACTTTAAATCCAGAGGGGAAAATTCTTTAAATTTTACAGCTTTATATGCATTTACAATATTTTAAACTTTCCTACATATTTTAGTAGAATTTAAAATAATGCTGATCAAACTTAAGATGGAAAAGACTAGTCAAATATTAGATTTTAATAAGTACATTTAAAGTAGAGAATCTAGTCTCCAACTGCAAAACCTTTCATGGCAATTATATCCATTTACATTGATATCTACATTTAAGCTGCATAATAGATTATCTTTGCCCATAATGCTACAGATTGTCCAACTAGCAAATTTTACAGTACACTTTAATACAAAAGTATTCAAATTAAAATTCACTACCTTAATCCTATTTCTGCAATTTAAGAGACCTTCCAACCGAAGAATGAAGTTCTGGACGTCAATCCACATTCTGGAACATTTTAAACTTCAATTAAATTATACATGAAACACAGCTACCAGTCCATGTTTTGTACTTTATTCTAGGAAAGTATTGCAGTATACAGAATAAATTTACATTACTTCACACCACCTTTTCAAGGCACAAGTACACAAATTTGACCGAAACCAATTTATGAACTAAAGAACGAAGCTACTAGCTGAACATTAAATTATGCAACCCAATTTAGGTTCAAATACATAAATACTAAATATAAAAGACCCTCAAGTTCAGTTTAAGGGCAAATGGCCCACATTACAAGATTAACAAAAACAGGGGTATTAATTGTATAAAGCAATGCCTGCAAGGACTACACTGATATAGTACCCAGTAGTCTATTTCTGATCAGGGAGAAAAAAACACCAACAGTATGGGGGCATATTTATTAAGTAGTAGAATACAAGTAAATAATTTCTGCAGAAATAAATAAATAAATAAATAAATGTTTATTTAGGTAAGGTACATACATACAAGAAATTTTTACAAAGATTGGTGGACTTATAGATAGAGCTAGTTCAAGTTCAAGTTCAAGTATGTTTATTGAGATAAGCAATAAATACATCTCAAAGGGATAGAGTAGCTTAGGCTATTTCTACCCCCCTCCACTTCAAGTCCCTCAAGGGGCGCACAAATTCAATGAGTACAAATAGACATATAACAGTACAAGAATCCCATTTTACATTGCAGGGTAATACAGCAAGTACAGCATATAATTGTTACATTCTTGGGGCAAAATTCTTGTAGCTCCTAAGTATACTGTCTATTATACCATTATCACACATCCAAACAATTTGATGTGGTACACTATTTATTTCCTTATTTCTATATTTTTCAATAAGGTGACACTCTAATACATAATGTTCTAAGGTGTGGGCGTATGGCATACTACATAATTTATACTCCTTATCTTTTTCACTGACATCAACACCGTATTGCCAGATATATTTATATCCTAATCGTAATCTCATGTAAATTGAATCCTTCCAAGTAGACTTTCCTTTACCATAAGTGAAGGACGAATTTGTATTTATTATTGAATAATTCTTAAGTGTGTTACTACTGTCCACCATTGCCATTCTCTTTATCATTTCTTCACCCTCCTGAATCACCTTGAGTCTTGTTTTTATTTGTTAGCATACTTGGCCCTCTCCTCTTTCTCATCTACATTAATGACCTTCCAAATGCCTCCCAACACCTCAAACCAATTCTATTTGCTGACGACACAACCTTCATTTACTCCAGTCCTGACCCTCTTGCTCTAAATGCCACAGTAAATACTGAGCTAAATAAAGTCCATCTTTGGCTAACTGCCAACAAACTCACCCTTAACATTGACAAAACTTTCTATATTCTGTTTGGCAATAAATCCTCTAGTCATATAAATCTCAAAATAAACAATACCCAAATTTGTAACAAATTAGATGGCAAATTCCTTGGCATTCTCATTGACCACAAGCTGAATTTCCAGGGACACATTCTAAATATATCAAAAAAAGTTTCAAAAACTGTGGGCATTCTTTCTAAGATCAGATATTATGTACCACGCCCTGCCCTGGTGACTCTCTATTACTCCCTTATCTATCCTTATCTCAACTATGGTATTTGTGCTTGGGGTTCTACTACCCAAAATCACTTACGTCCTCTAATTACCCAACACAAAGCTGCTATTAGAACAATATCCGACTCTGGCCCCAGACATCACTCGGTACCCCTACTCAAATCTCTGAATATGTTAGATATTAAGTCACTGCACATTCTCTCATGTGTATTATACATATATAAAACGCTAAACTATAATGCCAATCCTGATCTTAAAAGCTTCATAGAAGGTTGTAACAGAACCCATGAGCACCACACCAGAAATAAATACAGTTTTGATATTCCTAGAGTACGTCTTAATCAAACTAGAAATGCTCTGCAAATCAAGGGGCCCAGAATGTGGAATGACCTTCCCAACCATGTTAAAGACTGTACCTCGCTCAACCAGTTTAAGATAAAAACTAAACACTACCTAATAAATTCCCTGTAATCTACCTCACTCCTCTATTGTCAACCCATGTCTGTTATTTTCTTTTTCTTTTTTTTTTCATTTTCTTTTTTTTTAATCAACACTGTTTGTCAACCTATTGTATTTGTGCTGCTTTTTCAGTCATGTTCCCCCTTTTTTTATCTTTATTTGTATTTGTTCTCAACACTTTTTATTCTTTATGCTCAATTAGTATTAAGTTCTAGATATTAATGTTTTTCTTGCCCGAAACGCATTGCGTAATAGTGGCTTTAGGCATTGTATGTACTAGCTCTATCTATATATCAATCCATTAATGTAACATCACTTGTATGTATATACCTTACCTGAATAAACATCTGAATCTGAATCTGAATCTGTTTCAAGGTTAACTGACATACAACATCAACAAGAGTTTTTTCCGTGGCTTTCTTCGCTATGTCATCAACTACCTCATTGAGAAAAAACTCATTCCACAGTATTCCCACATGTGAAGGGATCCACATGAATCTTACTTTATGCCCAGTTTTTTCTAGTTTTTTTACATTCTCTCTACACTCTATCACAACTAGTATCGCGTACTAGTGGCTTTACAAGATTGTAAATACTTTGCTATGTATTCTCACAAACCCAATGTACTTTCTTGTATATAAATAAATAAATAAATAAATAAATAAATAAATAAATAAATAAATAAATGAATAAATGAATAAATGAATAAATGAATAAATGAATACGTCATTATTATAAATGCTAGAAGGCTTTGGGTAGCTTGGGTAGTCTTGGGTAATTGTACAGATCGCTGAAAAAGTTCACGCAGTGAGTAAATCCGCCTCATGCATTAGTTATCTCTAGGAAATTTAATGTATAAATCTTAATATATAATTAAAATTTGTAAAGTGTAAAGTAGAAATCGTGGTAATTATTTCTATATATAATGCAATAAATACTAATTAATGTGTGTGTTAATAAAGAAGATTTATATTATAGCGTAGTGAAATAGAGTTGTTTACGTTGGGTTGGGATCCACTCACCGAGAGCCAGCAGCGTGTACCTCATACTACCACAAAAGCTGCAATTGCTGTAGGCGCCTAAACCCTACAACGACAGCAAGTCACCATTAACAGGACGAGGGCCACTATTCCATAAACCAGGTAAGTGCGTCTTGACTTGACAAGTTGTGCAATATAAGATTATAGAATTTAAGGAAACTGCAGAGATCTATTCGCCCATGCATCTAGTCAAATTTGTATATAATATATATATATATATATATATATATATATATATATATATATATAATATAAATTACATATCACAAAAAGGGTTACAATAATGGTTACATGCAGGGTACAAGGCTACTTGTCACAGGTTATAGAGTTCCTTCAGCTCCTCAGATGGCGGGCAGGAACCATGGATACAGTGAGCATTTCCTCTCTGGATCGCTACACTAAGACTAAAGCGCTGAAAGAGGAAACTGGCGGCTCTAGGGTCTCTAGTTTCATTTAGCTTGGACCCCAGCTCCTTCAAAAAACTAGCAGCACTTTACCCAGGCACCAAGTGTCTCTGAGGCAGTGGGGACAGAACTGTTGTGGTGATCAAGATCTCTGTATTTATGCGACGGCTGCTTCCCGGTGATTGGCAGCACCTCCTGCCTGTGCAGCTTTGAAGTCAACATAGGTGTTGGCTAAAGTTGAAATGCAAGTGTAGTCCCACACCAACTGTCTACCATTCTTCCATTGGTTCACTGTGATCCTGTCTGGGCGACCGGTAGGCTCATCAGAGTTGCGGGGCATTAGGTAACAGGCCTCTCTCTCTGCTCGTTTCCCGGCGCTGGCGAGAAACAAATGGGCATAGTTTCTTTCACCCTGATGCCCCTGTTACCTGGCAGAAAATAGGTCCCTGGGAGTTAGACAATTGTTACGGGCTGCTTTCTGGGTGTGTGTGTGTGTGGAGAAAAAAAAAGTTAGTAGTTAATAACAGTTGATTGCTTGACAGTTGAGAGGCGGGCTGAAAGAGTCCGCCTCTCTAAGAGATAGGAGAGGAGTACAATATAAAGGAAGAAATAAGGATAAATGGGGGTGGATAGGGGGACGTAAATATGGACAAGGCACATACAAAGATTAATTATATATGCTGTATATATAATATGAACATATGTCTGACACCATATTGGAATCTGACCCAAGTATCAGTTGGGTCAACCCATGTATCGAATTCCAAAAATGTGCAATCATGTTGGAACAGACAATCGCCTGAAGAAAATTGTTGAAAACATCTTGATAAAAGACGGAAACATAATCTGTATGTAAAACCTCTACCAGAAAAAATATTTTAAGTAAAACTGAACATACATGTAGTTGTATAAAAGTTGCATTTTTCATCGCTCGTCGAGCTCAGAACCCGCAATATTTATCTCAGAATAATGCTTATTTCACATAGATAAGTTAATGAACTTAAGTGTTTTCTATGTCACAAAAAAGATAGAAATATGACAAGTGCCATTGTGCTTTCATGTGTTTTGTGATCTTCTTGGCACTTTTTTTTTTTTAAGATTTTTATGATGTGTGATGTTATACTTATTAGTCTATAAATTTTTTGCATTAGCTTTACTACCCCCTTTGTGAGGTGGCACAATCTCTGCTGTTTTAAGTATGTCAGGGATAGCACCAGCATTTAGGTTGTCTCCAAAAGATGTTTAGGGCCTGTGATAGTGTTTATTGGAATTCTTCATAATGCTCATAATTCATAATTTTATTTTCTAAAAGTGAAAATTAAACCCATACTTTGATTACATTAACATGTATCTTTATTTAATTGAAAACAGGACCTCCAAGTGTACTAAGAGATGGGTATTGTAAAGATGGATGCAACATCAGGGAGCTCCTCCTTGGACCCAGCTCATCACACGATATGCTCCCAGCATGCCGATACCTCACCTTCAAACATTACCTCAGACTCCATTACCACCAAAATTACTGATGTTGTCTTTGTTGCCACCAATGAAGCTGTGATGGTACCTAATGCAGTCATTACAGACCAGGTTTTGGACACCATGCATAAGATCAATAATATATCATGCTTGGCTTCAAATATCACAACTGCAAGCACCACCTCAAATAAAGATACTTTGAGTGTAACTGTAGCTAACACAGTCACAGCCAAAGCTACCTCAGATGCTTCAAATACAGCTAGTAATAAATTAACCATTATACGTTCAGATATCACTGACAAATTCTCAGGTATTACTAGTACCCAGAGTATAATCATGGATGCCATGGATATAGAAGACTCCTTTACATATGCAGCCCAAGCTACCACTGACATATCTCAAGCCACCACACAACCTGAAGCCGACAGAAGCACACACCAAGCTACCACAGTCACACACCAAGCTACCATGGACACACACAAAGTCATTGTGGACATGCACCAAACCACAGTGGACATGCACCAAGCTACTGTGGACACCCATCAAGCTGCCATGGACACACACCAAGCCACCACTGACACACACCAAGCCACTGTGAACATGCACCAAGCCATCGTGGACACACACCAAGCCACCACTGACACACACCAAGCCACTGTGAACATGCACCAAGCTACTGAGGACACACATCAAGCTGCTGTTAACACACACCAAGCTGACATGGACACACACCAAGCCACTGGGGACATGCATCAAGCTGCCGTTAACACACACCAAGCTGCCATGGACACACACCAAGCCACCAAGGACACACACCAAACCACTGTGGACATGCACCAAGCCATCGTGGACACACACCAAGCTACTGCACACACACATCAAGGTGCTGTTAACACACACCAAGCTACCACGGACACACACCAAGCCGCTGTAGACACACACCAAGCCACTGTGGATGCACCCAAAACCACTGTGGATGCACACCAAGCTATCACGGACACACATCATGCTACAGTGGACACAACCCAAGCTGCCATGGGCATGATCCAAGCCACCGCAGGCACAACCCAAGCTGCCACAGACACGACCCAAACCACTATCGTCTCGGTTATAATGCCTATTAATACAACTTCTATTACAGCAGCTTCAATCACTGCTGAAACTTTCACAGCTACAAAGCATACGGTGTCACACCAGAGAGACAAAGTTGCAGTAGTAAGAGAGAGAGCTCATGCAAACACAGCACCAGTAATCGTACCATCAATTGGATCAGCAGCATCAACAGTACCAGTAATCACAGACAAAGAAATAACAGTAAACAAAGCATCACAACCAACACATCCTAGACCAGTAATGGGAGAAAAAACTTACTCAGCTTCAATGAGCCCTCAGATTGTAGCTGGTGTGTCCATACCACTGTCCCCTATTAATATTCAGCACACACTACAAACTAATTGTACTCCAATGGAAGATGATAATGCAGTCGAGTGTCTCGGATCTTCAACTTCTAAGGTACCACAGTTAGCACTAATACAATTTATGATTTGTTATTGTTTGCTGCCTTGCATGTTATTCATTGCTTTTTTATATGTATGTCTAGTTTCTTTCATAATTTGCTGTGTGGATAAATCAGTAGACCTTTTTTTCCTCTCGTGTTATCATATTTCTTTTCACGCATAACATATTCTAAGATTTAAACCCAATTTGAATGAATCTTTCTCTTTAATTATTAATATCTGAAATCCCTGTTACTTACTGTATTCTTTTTATTTCTGAATGAGAGAGAGAGAGCAAAATGTAGGTGAAAAAATTTATGTAGCAGTTATAACAGAGTAAAGGAGGAGATAAGAAAAATTAAAACAAAAGTTATATAGATAACAAGAATCTCTTGGAAAGAAGAATGGGAGTTCAACATAGGAAGAGTAATTGGGAATTTTAGAGGCAGAAATAATAGTGTTAACCTGCAAAATTTTAGTAATAATTATACAGACAGCCTTGGTTGGTTACATTCCTGAGAAGGACTTTGTTAAAATGCTAATAAAATACTTGCATATAAGCTCACACAGAGAAAGACGAAAAGTGTGTAAGGTGTTTATATCCTGTCAACAATGAGTGTAATTAATTAGTGTTCATTTGTCAGAAGGGTGTCTTAGTCAGCATTTTGTAGGCCTAAAAGTGAGAGAGAATTGGTAATTGATAGTTTAGTTTAAAATGGCCGTGATGGGTCTTCCTAGTTGGGGTGGAGCATAATTTCTTTGTTGGAAAAATATCATAGTAAAGAGTACAAGAGTCTTGGCCAGACTTCAGCCTAAAATGTGTGGGGGAGGAGTTTGAAAATAGGTTCTAAATTCATAGTAATAGTGAAATACTTGGGAGATAGACAGTGGGGATCCTGAAGTGCCCAGCAAGTGCCATTGTACCCCTGTTAATGTTCATACCTTGTTAATTGGCTTAATCCTCAGACAGCAGGCATGGAGAAATGGTCATACCCCACCTATGCTCAACAAAATTTAAACAATTCTAATAAATAATCATTCATTGTATAGAATTATTAATGTGTATTTATAAAATTACAAATTAATTTGTATGAAAAACACGAAAATAAGTGGATCTTTATAGTTTCACTGGGTGGAGGCGCTTTGTAAGGCTGTCTGGCACATGCCAACATTTGGTGTTCAACTTTGCCGATGTTTTCTGTTTTATCCTTGGATGTTTTACTGATTGTTTTATCACTTGTTTTTCTTTATTTGCATTCATAGAGAGCATATTTGCATCATACATGTAAAACCCAGACAATAATTGTTTAACCACTCAAATGCGCAGAGCGCCTCTCGCAACTCTCATTAAACTAATGAGAGTTGTGCTATTTTTTTTAATTAGGCTATATTTATATTTTTTTTTATGTTTTCATCACTTTGTGAGTTGAAATGAAAATGGTGGAGTTGGGAACATTTTGACATTAACTTTACCTGAACATTTATAAAAACAACAAAAATATGTCCTTAACAATTGCACTATGAAATTTTTGCCAAAATCAGATGCACAGTGCAGGGGTTAAATCATCATATGACGATGATTGCATTTCCCTAGTAACATTCATGATGGTAACTGCATTTGTACCATGAAATGGCAGCAGGATTATTTTCATAGGTCAAGGTCTCCATTACTTCCACATAGACCTATTATATCTATATTTGCATCATGAAAAACCCAGACAATAATTGTTTAAATCTTCATATGATGATAACCACATTACCCTGTGAATCAATAGTTGATGATGTCTGCTGTCTAAGGGTTAATTGTGGTAGAAAATTTAGTGGTAGAATAATTTACAATTTATACGGCCCTTGTGGATTTGTTACTTTCACCCAAATTGAGAAATTATCCAAAAAGTAAATGAAAAAAATACACGTAGAGACATTCGTGATGATGGATCACAGAAAATGAAGCACTGAAACAATCAGATGACTGCAACCCAATTAATTCAAAACAGTTGGTTCACTTGAAACTAGCTTGTTTTCCTCTAGTGCAAATAAGTGCCAACAGGTGATGCCCTGGGAGCTCCAGCCTTCAGTGTTGACTGGAGTGAGGGCTGTTGCTGATGGCTAAGAAATTAGATCTTCCCGAGTGACCTCATCATAGTGAGTCCCACTGCTTTACCCAGATAAGTGCCGGTCATTCTTTGTCCTGTGGAGCCATTTGCTTGTTTGTCTTTCTTGTTCACAAGGAAACAAGTTCTTGCTCTTGTTGTTTGCCTTGTTGCAAGGTTCACAGGAAATGAAGCCTCATAACCACTGGACAACTCGCCAAACAATTTAAAAAAAAATTCAAGTATTTCAATCATTATCTTGAACCAGTTAGTAACGAGAACCATCCTCAGGCAGCACAGGGCCAATACGTCCCCCATGCCAACCCTCCCAGGTCAGTTCTGTCAGTGTGCACTGCTGTAGTACAGTACAGTATAGTACTTGTGGGTTGCCATCAGAAGCAGCAGGTCTCTGTGCTTCTAAGCTAAGTGCTAGCCATCTTTTGATGTTGGCCTGGAGGGGCCATTTGCATGTGGATTGTTTAATGTTTTGGTATTTGCTTCATGAGTTTTTCTAGCCAGCTTGTTGTGTGGACTTGGCTCATTTGGTGCTTTGGGCTGCATGGGCCTAGGGTATCCTTCCCTGTGCACCTGCTAGAACTTACCTGCGCTGACAGTTACTTCTGTGGTGTGTTTTGGTTTTTGCCTTTTCAAGTGCCAGACCACCAGGGTGGAGGCCTTGTCAGACATAAGTGAATCTATCAAGGTAATAAACAGTGGAACAATTAATAAGAGTATGCATAGAGCCACGTAACCCCTAGGTGAGTCAATACATTACATTAGATATTTCAAGAGTCTTTGGATCCTCTGTTTAGGCCTGCAGTTGGGCCATTCATTTGCACTCATTCATTCATTCATTCATTCATTCATTTTTGTGACTGTTATTTTGTTGAATGTCTCCAGTCCCTGGGTGTCCTGTTTGGCCATTTACCTTCAGGTCCTGGTAATTTCCGAGTGGTGTTTTAACATTTTTCCAGATGTATCAGCCTGTCAAACCCATTCTTGCTTTTGCAAGTTTGAGGGGGTACTCGTCAACGTGTGGTAATGATAATTCTTTCTGCCTGTGCCGTGCTGTTTGTTGAGTCGGTGACTCAAGTCAGTCAGGCGCAGTCACAGTGAGAGGTTGTGTTAGCTGGAGCTCCGATTGTAGTACAGTGTAATATTATTATAGCAATAATGGAAGGATTAGTGAAGGAACTGATGAATCTAGTTGGAACTCTGAGAGCAGAGATGAATTCCCTACGGGAGGAGGTACGACAGCTGAAACATCGAGAAGAAATGAAGGAGGAGACCAATATTAAAAAGACCTCGTCATGGAAAGTCGTAAAGGACAGTAGTCTTAAGAAGACCTTGACAAGGCCGCCTACAGACGCCCTAAGGACTTCAAATTCATTTGCTGTGTTGAAAGATGAGTGCTGTGGTGAGCCTGCAGTTCACTCGAAAGGGAAATCAACGAAGAGCAATGAAGCACAGGCCCCTCAAAGTGCTCAGAAAGTTAAGGAGGCACCTAAGCGAATTTTGGTTGTGGGAGATTCCCAGGTGAGGTACTTTGACAGAACGTTTTGTGCTAGAGATAGGGGGAACAGGTTAAGGGTTTACTATCCCGGAGCTGGAATTGGTGATATTATAAACAACATGAATGATATTATGGGTGGAAATGGGAACAATCCCATTATTTGTATTAGCACAGGAGGAAATGATGTTGGTCGAGTTAGGAGTGAGGAATTGATTCAGAGGTATAAAACAGCCATAGAATTAGTTAGGGGCAAGGAAGAAATCCTGATCATATGTGGCATTCTTCCAAGAAAGGGAGTTGGAAATGAATGGTTGTTGAGGGCACTTGGTGTCAATTGCCGCCTGGAAAGATATTGCAAATCAAATGCAATATCTTTCATAGATAACTGGGAACACTTCTATGAAAGAAATGAAATGTATGCTCGGGATGGGGTGCATTTGTCGAGGGCTGGGCTTGTTGTTGCTAACTCATTGGAACTAGTGGTTGGAAGCGTTTGGGTTTAAACTGTTAGTAGATAGTGGTATGGTAATTGATATGGAGGAAGGAGGTAATAAAAGTATGTGTTTATGGGAGAAAGAAATTGGCAAAATGATCAGGGAAAGAGTAGGGCCTCAAAATATCAATACACTTAGGGTATATTACACTAACAGTAGAAGTCTTAAGAAACAAAATAAATTAAATTCTGTCTGTACTGAAAAAATAGATATTATTGCACTTACCGAAATGTAGATGAATGTAGAAAATAGAGAACTATTAGCTGATTATCAAATAAATGGATTTAAACTATTTCACAAAGATAGATATATTAGACGAGGAGGGGAAGTAGCCATATATGTTAGGGACAATTTGAAATGTAGTCTCAGAGGAAATCAAAACTGAGCCACACACACTAACTATTTGGGTAGAATTAAACGAAAATGCTAATAATCTTACAATAGGAGTTATATATAGGCCACCAAATTTAGACAGAATGGAAGCAAAGCATCTATGGGATGAAATATCTAGAGCATCTAGGTCTAAAAGTATTTGTGTCATGGGTGACTTTAATTTTAGTGGAATAAACTGGATTAACAGAACAGGGAATAACGAAGCAGAAGATTTTATAGAATTAATTGACGATTGCTTTCTTACGCAACACATTAAGGAACCAACGCGGGAAAATAATAGTTTAGGTTTAGTGTTTACTAACAGGGAAACACACATTAATGACATCTAAATCGGGAGTGAACTAGGGAACAGTGATCACAAAGAAATCAGATTTAGCATTAAGTGGAATAGATCTGCAGGAGAAAATTCAGTTAAAGTGCCAGATTTTCGTAAAGCTAATTTCAATATCCTAAGAAATTTTTTTTGGCAAATAGATTGGAAAGTCTTGGGGCATGGAGGGGGTGCGGTCTTGGAGCAAGACGTGAACCCAGCGATGTGTGATGTAAAGGAGGATTTCGATTTGGATTCAAAATACTGTATAACTTATTTACAGATATTCTAAGCAAAGCACAGGAAAGTAGTATACCTTACAAATTGAATAGATGAAATACAAATGACCCGAAATGGATAACAAAGTATCTGAAAAACCTTATAGGTAGAAAGAGAGCTTGGTACAAAAGGATTAAGAATGGGGAAGTCAGTTTAGAACAAGAATTCACACAACTGGTTAGAAATGTTAAAAAAGAGATAAGGAGAGCAAAAAGAAACTATGACGTTCGTATAGCAGGACAAGCAAAGGCAAATCCTAAAGGGTTTTTCAGTTATATCGAACAAAGGTTAGGGAAAGGATAGGTCCATTAAAAACCGAGACAGGTCATAACGGATAATGATGAAGAGATGAGTAGTATTTTTAATAAATATTTTATCTCTGTATTTACTAAAAGAAGAACTTAACTCTGCCTTTAGCCGAACAAGTCTATGTGGGTGGGGACGAGGACAGGTTGGCTAGTCTAACAGTTACCAGGGATGATATTATTAAACAAATAGTAAAATTCAAACCAAACAAATCCCCAGGGCCAGATGAAGTGTTTGCCAGGGTGCTTAAAGAATGCAAAGAGGAGCTCTGCAATCCATTGTCTACCATATTTAATAAATCATTAGAGTCAGGCAGAGTGCCAGAGTTGTGGAAGGTTGCTAATGTGGTACCAATTTTTAAGAAAGGAAATAGATCACTTGCATCAAACTATCAACCAATTAGCCTAACGTCTATTATGGGAAAGTTACTTGAATCGATAGTTGCAAATACCATTCGTTTTCATCTTGAAAAATATAAATTAATAAACAAGTCACAACATAGTTTTACAAATGGTCGTTCATGTCTAACAAATTTGCTATCTTTTTATTCTAGCATAGTTGAGGCAGTTGGTAGTGGTAAGGTTTGCAATGTTGTGTACCTTGATTTTAGCAAAGCTTTTGATACAGTGTTACATGAAAGACTGCTTAAAAAGATAGAGGCTCATAGTATTGGGGGTGCTATTTTAAGATGGATTAGGGCATTTCTATACCAAAAGAAACAGAGTTAGTATAAATGGGGTTAAGTCAGAGTGGGAAAATGTTGTAAGTGGAGTGCATCAAGGCTCTGCATTGGGACCTCTGTTGTTTATAATATATATAAATGATTTAGATTCAGGTTTGAGTAGAAACATTTGCAAATTTGCCGATGATACAAAAATCGGTAGGGAAATTATCATGGAAGACGACTCACCATCACTTCAAGTTGATCTAAATAGGGTTTTGAAATTGTCAAAAGATAGGCAGATGCAGTTTAACCCTTTAACTGCGCAACGCGCATGCAGGCCCATGTCTGGGGTGCGCTATGCGCCTCAAGGTATTTGTATTTTTCGCGTTCCATTCAAAACTCCCGTGGCTACATGGGGTCCACATAAGCTTCCTCAGGGCTCTTGTAAACAGACGCCATTTTTTTAAAAAATCATAGTCCACATTGCCGGGTGTGAGAGCCTCAGTAGTCAGTGAGCAACCAAGGCTGGTGCTCGCAGCATGAGCGCACAGCACTGCTGTTCAGCGTGTAACCACAGCATCACCTAATAATGTCAAAATATATATATAACCTGTATTATTTAGCCATGATAGTATTATAGAAGAGGCTGAGTGTGATAATGACTGGGTACAATGTTCAAATATCAGTGATTCAATGCTGTTCACGATGTTCACAGCGCTAGCCACAGCACCACAGCACCACAGCATTATTTCGTCCATCTAGGAATCTTCAAACGACTTCTTAGGTTCCTTTTCAAAGTAAACTTGTGGTCAATTATTTATTTACAGGAATTAGTGACCAGGATTGTGGTTATAATTAGCATTGTGCGTAGTATTGTGGAAGGAGGGATTTTGGTGAGGGAGGGAGGAAGGGAGAGAATTGAGGTAGCCTCATTGTGTGGCAGCCACTCTTGTTTTGCTCACCATACTAGCTTCGTGGTTCGATGGGGAACACACATGTACATGGGTATATACAGTGTGTATGTGTGTGTGTGTGTGTGTGTATAGGGTAATAACAGCAACAGAAGTATGTTCAGTGGAGCTATTTTGGTGAGGGAGGTGACATCGTAATTGTAGCGTCGTCTGCTGTGTGATTTTTCATGCAGTGTATGATGGCCACTGTACTGTTTGGACACAATACTGGCTTACTTGCATAGTTCTGGTAAATAAAACATGTAGTTAGGTATATATAGCATGTGTAAATAGTGTAATAAAACAATAACAGTATGGTGGGAGGAGCAATGTTGGCGAGTAAGATGTCGGAGTGAGGGAGGGCCTGTCTGGGTGTGGCTGCTCACACTCGCGATGTTCTGAATGCGTTGATGGTAAATGTATATAGTGTGTGACAGTGTATAGTGTGTGACAGTTTATAGTGTGTACATATGTTGTAAATATACATAAATGAACATGAAACATTGGTGTGAATAACTGTATGATGGAAGGAGCAATATTGGCGAATACAATGTTGGAGGAGTGAGGGAGGGCTGGCTGAGTGTGACAGCTCACACTCGCGGTGTTCTGAATGTGTTGATGGTGAATGTATATAGTGTGTGACAGTGTATAGTCTGTAAATAGATTGTATATAAACATAAATTAACACGATACATGGTAAATATGTGCAACATATGTGTACACAAGTGTCATGCACGTAACACAGTGTCCTCAGACAGTACTTATGTTTTACTGCCATAATATAGTGTACGTGTTCATTATACATAGGATTAGCATGTAAAAACAAATAAAATGTGTTTGGAACTGTGCACAAAAAATGAACAAAAATGTATTCGCGGCAACTCGCCTGTCCCGCCCCCGGGCGCCCTACTTGTCCCAGGAGCGTACGTCACGGGCGAACGGGAAATGATGACGTCACACGCCAACTTACGGACCCCATAGCAGCCAAAGTAAGTGCACTTTCAAATTTTTTTGACATACCCATACTGAGGGAAGGGTTTTTGACACTTTAAAAAACAAAAGAATTTTTCAAGAGAATTTATTTCCTGCGCACTGGGGGGGGGGTGTCATATTTGGAGGCAGCGCAGTTAAAGGGTTAATGCTGATAAATGTAAAGTTCTGAGGCTAGGTTAATGATGATAGTTACAAGATACGAGTTAGATGGTGTTGAGATTGCGAAGTCGGATTGCGAAAGAGATCTGGGAGTTATGATTAGTAAGAATTTAAAACTAAAGGATCAATGCATGAATGTTCGTAATAGGACACTGGGATTTATTAATTGAAGCGTTAGTAACAAGACACCTGGTGTTCTTCAGCTATGTCTTGCTCTGTTAGGCCCCCGTTTAGATTATGCAGTTCAGTTTTGGTCGCCGTACTATAGAATGGATATAAATTCACTTGAACGTGTCCAGTGTAGGATGACTAAGTTAATTCCCCAAATTTGGAATCTTTCATATGAAGAAAGATTAACAAAGCTTAAATTGCATTCACTGGAAAGGCAAAGAGTTAGGGGTGACATGATAGAGGTTTACAAGTGGATGAATGGACATAACAAAGGGGATATTAATAGGGTACTAAAAGTATCAACACAAGACAGAACACGAAACAATGGGTACAAATTAGATAAGTTTAGATTTAGGAAAGACTTGGGTAAATACTGGTTCGGTAACAGGGTTGTTGATTTGTGGAACCAATTACCGCGTAACGTGGTGGAGGTAGGGTCCCTCGATTGTTTCAAGTGTGGGTTGGACATGTATATGAGTGGAATTGGGTGGTTATAGATAGGAGCTGCCTCATATGGGCCAATAGGCCTTCTGCCGTTACCTTTGTTCTTATGTTCTTATGATTCTTACGAGCCCTGTGGTGCTTTTGCCCCCAATCTCTTATTTTATCTGCTGTGAAGTTGAAGCCTATCAGGCAGCTGTTACATTGAGGACTTGGTTTGCCCATGTTCAGCATTCACAGCATTGTTCTTGTTTGGATGCCCCAGAGTTGGCCTGTATTGTGTTAGGGACCCAGAATTGGAGGTATTGGCGAGTTCTATCCATGCCTCCTCTTCCTTCTCTTGTAGGTATAGTTCACCATGATTTTGTTCCTTCCTCCTGACTCTGGCTCCAAAACGTCTGAAGGGTTCAGAGTTGGGGCAGGGTTTAGCATGGAGTGCAACCAAGTCTTCTCGGGGTTGTTCCATCCTTTTTCGAGAACAGAGTAGTTGATTCTTCACTGACCTTCTGGATGCTTTCATGTAGCATGGTAGAATATCACCCACACTATACTTTTGTGAGGGGGGTCCAAGTTCTGGCTCTGGTTCCCCTGGTAGGCCAAATAGAACTCCCATAACTGATGTTACCTAGTAGCTAGGAGCCATCACAACAAAATAGCCTCACAGAGCCACTAGGGCTCTGCCAGAAAAGGGAATTTCATTGTTTAATTCTTTTCTGGGGGGAGCCCCCTCGACTCCCTGGAGCTATCCAGACTATCCAGGCTGATATGGATATTATTAGACTTTGGTATCAGTCAACGTGAATGGTGTTCTTTAGGCCTACCGAAGACCTCGATCCAGAACCTGGCCCCTTAGAGAGGCATGAGGAGCAGTGGCCTATAGAGTAGCACATGTGATTTGTAGCATTCTATGTCTGTCATCGACTGGGTCAGGCACCCAGAAAGGTAAGAATCCCAAAACAAGCCCCTATTCTGGTTGAAACTACTACTGAAAGTCAAATGAGTGGACAGAACTCCCCAAAGAAAAACAAGCAAACGAGCATGATGTCACTATGTGCCGCGTCGCCGTTTGCGCAGCTCCCCACTCCCTGGAAGGGGAAGGGGGAGCTCCAGACCCCTCACGCTGGTTACCCACACCTTTAGTTATCGGCTGATGTGGCAAGACGTTGGTCGTGTGACTCCAGCTCCTGATTCTTGTCTCAGTGCTGTGCCTTGTGTCTAATGCTGTCTTCAGAGGTAGTGTGCGAGTTGGGAGTAATCTTCACAGGTACTCGGGCTGCATGCGCTTGGGGTTCCCCTCTCCAAGTGCCCTGTAGTACCGCCCTTGGGGTATGGAGCCATCTTCCACAAGTCACCTTGGTTCTACCTCTGCTGGGTCTTTTGCCACTCGGTGATACTGTCCTGAGTGTGCTGGGGGGCATGTGGTCCCCGGTAGGCCTAAAGGACTCCATTCACACTAGACTGATGCCAAAGTCTAATAATATCCATATCAGTCTGGGGCCAGATTCAAGCAGCAGGTACACAAGCACTTACGAACCTGTACATCTTTCTTCAATCTTTGGTGGCTTTGTTTACAATTATTAAACAGTTAATGAACTCTGAAGCACCAGGAGGCTGTTTATAACAATAATAACAGTTGATTGGGAAGTTTTCATGCTTGTAAACTGTCTAATAAATGTAACCAAAGCTATCAAAGATTGAGGAAAAATGTACACGTTTGTAAGTGCTTGCATAACTGCTTCATGAATCTGGCCCTTGGATAGCCTGGATAGCTCTGGGGAGCCTCCGGGTCTCACCCAGATAATGGTGTTTCATTACATTCAATGCTGTTTTTTTTTTCAGGAAAGAATAACCTCGACAAGTAATGCATTGTCACTTTTAACTTGCTATGGAATGTCTGACAGTGAAGATGACTGTGATGTGGATGATAACATGGAAACAAATTGTGATAATGTTGCAAATGAAGTTGAGACCATTGAAACAGCAGTGAATGTTGCTTCAAATGCATCTTTTGAGTTTCCATTTGAAAATACAGTCCCAACACTCAACCAGCAGGCCCTTCCAAAAGTAAATGGTGATGACTGTACCATAGTAGGTGTAATGGAGCAAAATATTAATTGTAGAACTGAAACAATTAATAGTGGAAGTGAGACATCAGAACTTTGTATCACCGAGCCTAGCAGCTACAGATATGTAATAGATGTTGGAAGTGATTCTGAAGACTCGGAAAATGACTCGTCATTGTCATCATCATCATCGTCATTGTCATCATCTTCATCAGAGAGTGATAGTTCTTCAGATGAGAGTGAAGAAAGTCCAATAGACTTCAAAAGGGAAAAAATTACTTTAGATAAAGAGAAGTAAGTGCAGTGTACTTTCTATTGATTCATCTGCTGATATATTTGCTTCTAATTAAAATGATTGAGTTACACACAAATTTTCTTGTAGACTTATTTTAATAGATGCTTGTCTTTTTGATATTTAACATGGAATATGTTAATGTACAGGGTTCTATTTACTGTTGAGTAGTGACTTACACTTGCATGTTTACATAACAGATTTTTCAGTCAGCTGTCAGATACTGTTTCATCACCTTTTTCTATTTTTAGTTTCATATTTTAATAACTTATGACAGGTAATTCTGAATTTGTTGTGGGTGTGAGGAAAATATCTGAAACAGAAATTGTAAATTGCACAAATTTTTAAAGAAGGAAAGTTTGATGTGCTAAGTTTATACAGAATGAACTGAACATTAAATTTTCATGAGTGAATGAAAATTAGAGAAATTAAGGAGTATGCTTGTTAATGAATAGAATTGTATGAAATAATAAATAACTTCTCTCAGTGCAGGCATTCGTTTGTGAAATTCAAGTTTCAAAGAGTAGATATATTTATTACATATGTACTCTATGGTAACAATTAAGAACGAAAAAGATTTGTTTTGGAGGTTGCGTAGAGAATGAAAGTGTGATTATACTCAGGAGTTTCAGGATAATTGTAATGTATGGTGTGAATGGTAAAGTAGATCATGAGAGTGATGTAATGAGTAGTAATGGTGTCTCAGGAATAAATTATAATGGCTGTAATACTGTATTACAAATTTATTAAATGATGAAGGATATATATTACTAATACATATTTTTAACAAAGGTGTACAGAGGTTACCTTACCTTGAGGTTACCTTGAGGTGCTTCCGGGGCTTAGCGTCCCCGCGGCCCAGGCGTCGACCAGGCCTCCTGGTTGCTGGACTGATCAACCAGGCTGTTAGATGCGGCTGCTTGCAGCCTGATGTATGAGTCACAGCCTGGTTGATCAGGTATCCTTTGGAGGTGCTTATCCAGTTCTCTCTTGAAAACTGTGAGGGGTCGGCCAGTTATGCCCCTTATGTGTAGTGGAAGCGTGTTGAATAGTCTCGGGCCTCTGATGTTGATAGAGTTCTCTCTCAGAATACCTGTTGCACCTCTGCTTTTCAACGGGGGTATTCTGCACATCCTGCCATGTCTTCTGGTCTCATGTGATGTTATTTCTGTGTGCAGGTTTGGGACCAGCCCCTCAATTATTTTCCACGTGTAAATTATTATGTATCTCTCCCGCCTGCGCTCAAGGGAGTACAGATTTAGGCTCTTTAGTCGATCCCAGTAATTTAGATGTTTTACTGAGTGGATTCTAGCAGTAATGGATCTCTGCACGCTCTCCAGGTCAGCAATTTCTCCAGCTTTGAAAGGGGCTGTCATTGTGCAGCAGTACTCCACTCTAGAGAGCACAAGCGTTTTGAAAAGTATCATCATCGGTATAGCATCTCTAGTGTGAAAAGTTCTTGTTATCCAACCTGTCATTTTTCTTGCAGTTGTGACGGCTACTTTATTGTGTTCTTTAAAGGTAAGGTCTTCCGACATGAGTACACCCAGATCCTTTATATTGCCTTTTCGTTCTATGTTATGATTTGCCTGAGTTTTGTACGTGGTTTCCGCTTTTATATTTTTAATTTTTCCGTAGCGCATGAGCTGGAACTTATCCTCGTTGAACAACCATATTATTTTCTGTAGCCCATAGAAAGACCTGATCTACATCTGATTGGAGGTTCGCCGTGTCCTCTATGTTGCCAACTCTCATGAAAATCCTAGTGTCATCTGCAAAGGATGATACAGTGCTATAGGTTGTGTTCTTGTCTATGTCCGATATGAGGATGAGAAAAAGTACTGGAGCAAGCACAGTACCCTGGGGGGACTGAGCTCTTCACGGTTGATGGGCTGGATTTTATTTTGTGACTATTACACATTGGGTTCTGTTAGTCAGGAAATTGTAGATCCATCTGCCTATTTTCCCGGTAATTCCTTTTGAATACATTTTATGTGCAATAACACCATGGTCACATTTATCAAATGCTTTTGCGAAATCTGTGTAAATTACATCAGCGTTTTGTTTGTCTTCCATAGCATCTAATGCCATATCATAGTGGTTCAGCAACTGTGACAGGCAAGAGCGTCCTGTTCTGAAACCATGTTGTCCGGGGTTATGGAGATGCTGTGATTCCATGTATTTTGTGATCTTACTTCTTAGCACTCTCTCGAAAATTTTTATGATGTGCGATGTTAGTGTTATCGGTCTGTAATTTTTTGCCTCTGCCTTATTTCCTCCTTTATGGAGTGGTGCTATCTCTGCTGTTTTTAGTATGTCAGGGATAACGCCAGTATCTAGGCTTTGTCTCCACAGAATGTGAAGGGGACAAAGCCTAGATAGTGTTTTTTTACAGTTCTTGATGAATATGGAGTTCCAAGAATCCGGGCCTGGTGCAGAGTGCATAGGCATACTGTTTATGGCTTCTTCAAAATCTAGTGGGGATAGGGCGACGTCTGATATATGATTTGATGTTGGTATCACATCCATGAAAAATTTATTTGGGTTATCAATCTTTAGTGCGTTTAATGGCTCGCTGAAAACAGAGTCGTACTGCTTCCTCAGTAACTCGCTCATTTCTTTGTTGTCATCGGTGAAAGTTCCATCTCCCTTTCGCAGGGGCCCGATACTAGATGTGGTTTTTTATCTTAATTTTGCATAGGAGAAAAAATATTTCGGATTTCTCTCTATTTCACTGATGGCCTTTTGCTCTCTTTGCCTCTCCTGGGTTTTGTATGATTCTTGTAGCTTGAGTTCAATTGTTTCTATTTCTCTACCTAACCTTCTTCGCCGTTCTTGAGATAAGGTGCGACTCTCAAGTTGTTCTGCGATTCGTTTTCTTCGCCTATATAGGGAACGACGTTCCCATTCCAATCTGCATCTCTTTCTCTTCTTTCTTAGGGGTATGCGGTTTGAACATATTTCTAGTGCTGCTGAGCTTATTTTTTCCAGGCACTGGTTCAGGTTTGCATTTTCTAGCTGTTCTTCCCAGTTTATTTCTGTGAAGTCCTGGTTTATTTGTTCCCAGTTTATCTGTTTATTATTGAAGTTGAATTTGCTGAAATCTCCTCCACCGGGAATCTGGACTGGTTTTGAAGGTCCATTCCCCATGGTTGTCAGAACTTCAATTAAGTTGTGATCTGAGTAACAGGTATTTGTAATCATTATGTTCCCGATCAACTCATCATTATTAGTGAAAATGAGGTCCAGCGTGTTCTCCTTCCTAGTTGTTTCTACTATTTGCTGGTTTAAGGCAAACCTATCGCACAGCCGTAGCAGGTCATTTGCATGTGCCTGTTCATTTAGGCTACTTCCTGGTATTCTTTCTGATATTACTGTATTAGCCAGGTGCTTCCATTTCAGGTGCCGTAGGTTGAAGTCCCCAAGCAGGATGATGTTCGGAGTTGGATTTGCGAGGTTTTCCAAGCAGTGTTCTATTTTCATTAGTTGGTCTTTAAACTGCTGAGGGTTGGCCTCCGGTGACTTATATACAAGGACAACAACTGCATTTAGGATCTCTATTTTGAGTATCAGCACTTCCACCATATCATTTGAGGTGTTTAGCAGCTCAGTACAGATGAGTGTGTCTTTGATGTAGAGGCTGACCCCACCCTGAAGCCGGTGTTTCCTATCACATCTGAAAAGATTGTACTCTTGAGATCCATATTTCACCATCAAGGTAGTCCTTTGTGTGAGTTTCCGTTAGGGCTGCAAACACTGCATTTGCCTCATGAAGGAGACCATTTATAAAGTGAACTTTGTTGGATTTGCGTGTTTTTATACCCTGGATGTTGGCAAATATAAATGATGTTATCGTGTTAGTGGAAGTGTTGGATGCTTTACTTGGTGTTAATATTTGAGGCTCTGGTAAGGAGGCCACTGTGTTTGCGTCCTCTCTAGCATTTGACTGAGTTGGTGGTAGAGTCTGGTAATTTTTAGCCATTCTTCTTCTCCTCCTCTTGCTAAAAAATTATCCCGGTCGATGGAGTAGTGGCTGTTTTCATAGTGGTGGTCTGTCGGTTTTATTCGCCTGGTACCTCTTATATGAAAAGCTGGACATTCAGCATTGAAGCACTCTTTCCTGTCCAAAGAGTTCTTGCAAATTTCTGGGTGAAAGAATTCACAGCTTTTGGTACATTTACCTGTATTGTGGAGGTTTCTGCACTTTCTAGGGTGATCGTATTTACATGTTCCATTTGTTCTTCCCGATTCCCCATGCTTACAGGTAGCCCATTTGTAATACCAACAGATTTTGGGGCCTTGTTTTGTTTGTTTCCCTTTGCCAGGGACCGCACTCTGCTGCGGCGTCCCCGACACTGTGCTCTGCTCCGGGGCCTGTGACACCGCGCTCTGCTCCGGCGCCGTTGACACCGCGCTCTGCTCAGGGGTCCCCGACTCCGCGCTCCTCTCAGGGGTCCCCGATTCCGCGCTCCGCTCAGGGTCCCCGACTCCGCGCCCTGCTCAGGCGTCCCGGACTCCGCGCCCTGCTCAGGCGTCCCGGACTCCGCGCCCTGCTCAGGCGTCCCCGACTCCGTGCCCTGCTCAGGCATCCCACGACTCAGTGCCCTGCTCAGGCGTCCCCGACTCAGCGCCCTGCTCAGGCATCCCCGACTCCGCGCCCTGCTCAGGCGCCGCTGCCACCGAGCTCTGTGCCACATCTGGTTGTACCTTGGTGTCATGTACAGTTTGTTTGAAGACATTAGAAATTGCTATGCAGGCATTAATTAATAATTCTCTGTTTTCGGCGGGACTTTTATCCAGGATTTCCATCATCTTCAAAAAAGTTACATCATCCTTTTTGCAGAGCCAGTACACAGAGTGGTCACTGGGACCATTTCTCCTTGAATTGTTAGTCATGTTGGCACATTTTTTGTGTATGGCTGCTGAACAGAGTTGGCATTGAAAGCTCTGTTGGTAATCTACCTTCATGTTGCATTCTATGCACGTTTTTATCAAAGCCATTTTTTGAACACTTCTGTTCAGTGGTGATGGTCTTACCAGGTCTTACAAGGTGGGGTGTTGACCGGTGGGGGGGTTGACCGTGGGTGCTGGCCGTGGGTGTTGACCGTGGGTGTTTACCAACTTGAGACAGGCCCGGAGGGGCAGTATGGATGGCCAGTGTTGCTACCACGTGTCGCACTCTTAATTTGTTTTGTTCACTTGTTAGATTACATTACTTGCATTTTCCCACTAGTTATCTTACAGCGGAGGCATCTAGTTTCTGTGTCTGGTCACTAGTTACTTGAGTACGTTACACTATTTGAAAGAATACACACACAGAGGGTACTGGGGTGGGCCTACCTCCAAATGGCCCTTGTTTACATACACACGACGGACTTATTTTGTGTATAATTTGTTCACTTGATATTAAAATGTGTTATCTTAATTTTTGTTATAATAGACACAGGTTTTGCATAGAGAGCTTAGCGCTATGGGCACTGATTACTTGATGTTTCAATAGCGAGAGATGTGATTTATTGACGACTTGGCAACTATCGCCTAAGGCCTCCTGGCACCACTTGGGCAGGCCTTGACTACACCCGAATTTCACTTATTTTTCCTTGAACACAAACGGTCGGATGGTAATCACTATGATATATTGGTTAATATGTTGAGACACACTTTAAAAGTTATCTGACTGTGTTTAGTTCCTGTATCATTGAAATATCCCCAGATATATATTGTTTTCCGCGGAGCTCGCATAGCGTGGCCCTTCCCCTTCCTGGTTTGGGGCCTCGTAGCCTGGTGGATAGCGCGCAGGACTCGTAATTCTGTGGCGCGGGTTCGATTCCCGCACGAGGCAGAAACAAATGGGCAAAGTTTCTTTCACCCTGAATGCCCCTGTTACCTAGCAGTAAATAGGTACCTGGGAGTTAGTCAGCTGTCACGGGCGGCTTCCTGGAGGTGGAGGCCTGGTCGAGGACCGGGCCGCGGGGACACTAAAGCCCCGAAATCATCTCAAGATAACCTCAAGATAACCTCCCCTCTCACGCCCAGAACAGCGCCCTCTGTACCTCGGCTTACGAATTTAATCCGTTCCCAGAAACAGCTCATAACCCGAAAATTCATAATATGTAGCAAATTTTTCGACAAGAAATAATGTAAATTGAATTAATCTGTTCCACCCTCCCAAAAATATTAACTTCAAAGTAAATTATATACCTAATTCACCTAAATCCTTAGTATTAAAGTATGTGCAATTTATTGCTTACCTTTATTGATGACTCTTGTTGGCGTATGGAAGACGGGGAGGAGGGGAGAAGTTAGTGTTTGGAAGGGGAGTCCCCTTCCATTATAATATCAGGCAATGATGACTTCTCTGGGGTACCCTCTCTGGTATGTTTTGCAGGAGTACCACTAGGACCTGCTTGTGGCTCACTGCTTGTTTTCTCACTAAAAATCTATCCATAGAGGCTTGTTTTTTCCCTACGTTGTAACACTTGTCTGTAGTGAGGCATCACAGTGTCATTAAAAAGGTTAATGCTACGGCCTACTACAGCTTGCTCTGGGTGAGTCGTTTTAACAAAAGTTTACATTTCTTCCCACAGTCTACATCACTTCCTAATTGTTGAGGAAGGGACATTCTGTACTGCCTCCTCCTTCCCTGAAGACACTTTCTCAGTGTTTGTGTTCTTTGTTCCGTGATTGTTGATAAGCCTTTTGCCACTTTAGCACTCATAATGTCCATTTTCTTAAGCAATTACAGTGCATATCATTGGCATAGATTTCTACTGCCTCGCTAGTTCATCATTCTGTTTACCATTTTCATGTTTACGAATGATCTCTTGTTTTTTCTTTGGTCATCCTCACATGTGTTTTCTTGGATTGAACTTTACCACTGGCTTTCTTGGGACCCATGGCAAGATATATTATAATAATAACTTTTATGTTTAAATACCCCAAAATAAAAAAAAATACTGAAATTCTTTACAAAGAATTCAAGCACGATTGTCACTAGGCAGGAGGTACTGGTAAACTGAGGCACTTAAATCTTAAATGAGATTGCCTATACTGTATAATATAGGCATATTATATTCATAATTGTAATTGTATTATATTCATATCTAGCTGTACCCGGCCACCTGTTGCTGTGGCTCCGCAACACATGCGTGTTGCTGAACCACAGCAACCTTCCCCTTGTCTCCCAGTCCTCCCCACCATTCCCCCTCTCCTGTCCCCTCGTCCTCCCCACCATTTCCTCCCTCCCCCATCCCTGTGTCCTCCCCACCATCCCCCACTCCACCATCCCCTCGTCCTTCTAACCCATTCCCCACTCAACCGTCCCCTCGTACTCTCCTCCATCTCCCACTCCCCCATCCCCCCGGACTCCCTATCGTTCCCTTCTCCCCGTTCCCTCGTCCTCCGCACCACCCCCCCCCCATCTCTCCTGTCTCCTTGTCCTTCCTATCATTCTCCATTCCCCTGTCTCCTTGTCCTTCCTATCATTCTCCATTCCCCTGTCCCCTCGTCCCCACCATCCCCAACCATGTAGAAGGCTCTACAAGGCTCGGATGAGCCTTGTCAGGGCTGATTACGTTCTGCCTCGCGTGTCTCGCCTCCGGTTGACGGTCTGGTGGCTTCATTGTTGGTGTCCCACCTACGTGCTTCTTCTTGGCAGCAGTATGGGGTATTTTGGTGGTCCTTCCTTTTCCTCCTGTCCTTTCTTAGGTGGCTGTGGTTGTTAGCGTCGGCTTGGTTTTTCTGGTGGGGGTTGAGGGCCGTCGTCTTGCCACATACTGTCGCCTCATTTCGTGCGGCGCTGGCGGAGCCGCTTCGGCTTGCTTTCAGTCTTGGTGTTGCTTCTGCACCGTTAGTAAGCTGTCTCGTGCGTTGTTTCACCTCCAGCCTGTTCGTGTGTCGCTTGCACCGTCCTGGTCTCTGGTCAGTGTGCTCTGTCTTCTCCTCGGTTGGTGGTGCCCCTTCGGTTCAGGTTTGTTTTTCGACGACTTTTTTTTTCCTGTTGGCATTTGCCTCTGGGGTTGGGTCACTGGGCTTCTTGCTCTCCTCTGCGGGGGTTTCTGCTCCTTTGGTCTTGGTGTTTTGGTTGTTCGGTGGCAGCTGTCTCCGTCTTTTCTGGCACAGGATGGGGCTGCTGCGTTCCGGAGAGGTCCTTGGTTTGTTGGTGCTTGGTTAGTCAGGCCGGGTGCGTCGTTTTTTCTGTTCAGTGGCGGCTCTCCACTGTTATTTGCGTGCCACGGCCTGTATGTGCAGGGCGCGCTTTGAGTTGATCCAGTTCCGTTCTTCCCTGTTCACGGGTGAAGGTGTCCCGGGTTGTCCGCCATGTTATTGCGGCTAGCCTGCCTGTGTTCTTTCCCTATACCCATGGCGTTTGCGGCTTCGCTGCTCTTGCTGCCGTCTGGGCGGCGTGTCCTTGCTGTCATTCGGGCACGGATCTTTTGGTGTTCGTACGGGGCCTAGCTGCTTTTGGTGTTTGTACGCAACTTGTCCTCTTAAAAATAACGTCGCTTATGGCCGTTTGCCCGTATGGCCGAAAATGGACGTAATTTGAAAATGAAAAAAAATGAAAATAAATTTGGGATTTTTTTTTTCAACAACAGTAAGTTAAGGGTCCTTTGATAGGTTAGGTGGGCAGGAAATTCTCATAAAGTTTCAAAACGTTACGAAAAACGTTAATTGAAAGCTTCCTCTTTTAACCTTACCTCGTAAGCCGGACGACTCAAACTGAAAACGGAACAGTACGTCACTTTTGTGAGTCAATTTCATTTCAAATTACATCCAAATTTGGCCATAGCGCACATACCAGCGAAAAGTGACGTTATTTTTAAGAAGACGGGTTGTTGTACGAGCCTAGCTGCTCGTTGTCTCGTGTTGTTCCCGGGCCCTTTCAGGGCTGTGTCGCCTTGGGTTGGCGTTTGCTGCCAGTTGTCTCACTGTCATTGAGGGGTGCGTGGTGACTGCCTCCCGGCTCCGTCCCTTTGACCTTCCTCTGTGGGTAGTTAGCTCCGGGAAGCCGATGGGGCTCCCCCCAGAAAACCAGCGTTGAATGTAATGAAACACCATTTTCTGGGTGAGACCTGGAGGCTCCCCGGCAACCCTCCCTCCCTCCGGTCGGCGTTTTTTTTTGCGTGTTTTGACATCCAGGCTCAGAACTGATAGGTGGATAGCCGGCGTGAGATGTCTGTGGCTCCCCCTTCCCCCTCCCGGGGAGGGGGGAGCTGCGTAGACAGTGGCGTGGTGACGTGTGATGTCATACTAGTTTGCTTGTTTTCTATTGGGGGAGTTCTATCCACTAGTTTGGCTTTTGGTAGCAATTTTAACCAGAATAGGGGTTTGTTTTGGAATGCTTACCTTTCTGGATGCTTGACCTTGTCGATGGCAGACATAGAATGCTTCCAACCACACGGGGGTTTCTATAGGCCATTGCTCCATTTGCCTCTCTGAGGGGGCCAGGTTCTGGACGTGGTCCCCGGTAGGCACTAGAACTCCATACACATGACTGATGCCAAAGTCTGACATTAGCATATCAGCCTGGTTTAGCTCCGGGGAGCCTCCGGGTCTCACCCAGAAAATGGTGTTTCATTACATTCAATGCTGGTTTTTTTAATCTAAAATACAGATGGATAACAGGGAAACAGAAACAGGGACAGACCGAGTGAAACAGACAGAAGACCCGGGCACAGCGGATACTCCCCTCTAGTTCTTTATATACTGTACCACATATTTGTCAATATTTGCTTCAATAGGGGTACCAATCTTAAAATTTTTGTACACTGGTCATTGATTTTATCTGGTAAACTTCTTATCTCACAGTATTGTAATTATCAACCTCTTAATTCAGCTACAGTACTAGGTGACCAAACCACACACCAGAAAATGAGATGACGACGTTTTGGTCCGTCCTGAACAATTATCAAGTCGATTGTGACATTCGTCTTGATAATTGTCCAGGACGGACCGATACGTTGCCTTCTCATCTTCTGGTGTGAGGTTTGGTCATAATATATTCAGCCATGTTATTGTGACTCATCGTCTCCAGGTGACGATGTTTCAATTAATTAAATATACAAAATTGTGTAATTAGTTCACAAACTAATGAATTTGATTAATTACTTGGCCATCCATAGTTATTTAACATGTTATGTAACTCAGATGTGAGTTGCAGAAGAAGCGTTCATCTAGGCGTAAGCTGCTTACAACAGGAGAACTTCTCATAGAGGACCTTCCACCAATTGATGACTTGCACATATCTGTTCCTGAGGAAAAGGCCAAACCTATTGGATTAATATTGAACATTGTGGAGCAGCAAGGTGAGTGAGATGCTCCAGTGTCAGTCTTTTTCTGAGGTCTTTTTATTTTCCATACGTAACATATAATTGTTAATAATACTGTAATAATGTTTATTTTAAACAATACACTTGCAGGGAGTGAGTATAATTTGCCCTGTAATATATTTTGGGTCTCATGAAGTCACAAATTAATTTTATTCATATGTAGTTTTCTTAGAAATCCAAATTTCAGAGGGAAATCTGGTAAACTGATTTGGTCTAGTTATTTAGAGAGATTCATTATATGAGATTTAGATTTTGGGAGTGCAGCTATAATCACACATATGGCCTTTGGTTTTTCCAGTTTTCTTATTAACAGTTGTGTCAACCTGTAATTTACCTATAGTCATGTAGGAGATGAGTCACAGTAACGTGGCTAAAGTAAGTTGACCAGACCACACACTAGAAAGTGAAGGGACGACGACGTTTCGGTCTGTCCTGGACCATTCTCAAGTTCAGTCCATCCTGGACCATTCTCAAGTTAGGTCCATCCTGGACTATTCTCAAGTTCGGTCCATCCTGGACCATTCTCAAGTCGATTGACTGAAGTCAATCGACTTGAGAATGGTCCAGAACGGACCGAAACATCGTCGTCCCTTCACCTTCTAGTGTGTGGTCTGGTCAGCCTATAGTCATGTAGTTGGTTTTGAGAGTTCTCTGCAAGCCAAACTTTGGGCCAGGTCTGTTTGTTAATAACTTGCTCATGGACACCTTGGCACATCTCTCTATACATCAGAGGTTCAGAGATTGGTTAGGTATCGTGGTGAGACAAGAGGCTTACAGCTTTTGGGCTCTCCTGTTCAGGCTGCATCTAGCTAGCACCATGGAGAAATGTCACAAGTGGAGCACCACAGGGTTCAGTTCTTGCACCAGTGATGTTTATTGTCTACATAAATGATCTACCAGTTGGTATACAGAATTATATGAACATGTTTGCTGATGATGCTAAGATAATAGGAAGGATAAGAAACTTAGATGATTGTCATGCCCTTCAAGATGACCTGGACAAAATAAGAATATGGAGCACCACTTGGCAAACGGAATTTAATGTTAATGAATGCCATGTTATGGAATGTGGACTAGGAGAACATAGACCCCACACAACCTATATATTATGTGAGAAATCTTTAAATAATTCTGATAAAGAAAGAGATCTAGGGGTGGTTCTAGATAGAAAACTATCACCTGAGGACCACATACAGAATATTGTGCGAGGAGCCTATGCCACGCTTTCTAACTTCAGAATTGCTTTTAAATACATGGATGGCGATATACTAAAGAAATTGTTCACGACTTTTGTTAGGCCAAAGCTAGAATATGCAGCGGTTGTGTGGTGCCCATATCTTAAGAAGCACATCAACAAACTGGAAAAGGTGCAAAGACATGCTACTAAGTAGCTCCCAGAACTGAAGGGCAAGAGCTATGAAAAAAGGTTAAAGGCATTAAATATGCCAAAACTGAAAAGACAGAAGAAAAAGAGGTGATATGATCACTACATACAAAATAGTAACAGGAATTGACAAAATCGATAGGGAAGATTTCCTGAGACCTGGAACTTCAAGAACAAGAGGTCATAGATATAAACTAGCTAAACACAGATGCCGAAGAAATATAAGAAAATTCACTTTCGCAAATAGAGTGGTAGACGGTTGGAACAAGTTAAGTGAGAAGGTGGTGGAGGCCAAGACCGTCAGTAGTTTCAAAGCGTTATATGACAAAGAGTGCTGGGAAGACGGGACACCACGAGCGTAGCTCTCATCCTGTAACTACACTTAGGTAATTACACACACACATACATACATATACACATACACATATATATGTTGTACCTAGTAGCCAGAACGTCGTACTCGGCCTGCTATGCAAGACCCGATTTTCCTAATAATTCAAGTTTTCCTCAATTAATATATTTTCTCTAATTTTTTTCTTATGAAATGATAAAGCTACCCATTTCATTATGTATGAGGTCAATTTCTTTTTATTGGAGTTAAAACTAACGTAGATATATAGATATATGACCGAACCTAACCAACCCTACCTAACCTAACCTAACCTATCTTTATAGGTTAGGTTAGGTTAGGTAGGTTAGGTTGGTTAGGTAGTCGAAAAACAATTAATTCATGAAAACTTGGCTTATTAGACAAATCGGGCCTTGCATAGTAGACTGAGAAGTGCGTTCTGGCTACCAGGTACGACATACATATATATATATATTTTATTAAATATGACCGAAAAAGTAAGATTAATAATTCTAACACGAATTTTCTCAATCTTTCGTACATTATGCTTCACTGTTGGAGGTAAATCAAAAATCACTTCTCCAAAATTCATTTTTATTTCTAGTCTGACGCGACACGGGCGCGTTTCGTAAAACTTATTACATTTTCAAAGACTTCACAAATACACAACTGATTAGAACTTGCGTTTCCCTGATTTTATATCTACATTTGAGTGAGGTGGGAAGGGTGATGTGGCATTACATTTGAGTGAGGTGGGAAGGATGATGTGGCATTAGAGGATATTAATAGGGTATTAAAAGTATCAACACAAGACAGAACACGAAACAATGGATATTGAATAGAAGTGTTTGTAGAAAGCCTATTGGTCCATATTTCTTGATGCTTCTATATTGGAGCGGAGTCTTGAGGTGGGTAGAATATAGTTGTGCAATAATTGGCTGTTGATTGCTGGTGTTGACTTCTTGATGTGTAGTGCCTCGCAAACGTCAAGCCGCCTGCTATCGCTGTATCTATCGATGATTTCTGTGTTGTTTACTAGGATTTCTCTGGCGATGGTTTGGTTATGGGAAGAGATTATATGTTCCTTAATGGAGCCCTGTTGTTTATGCATCGTTAAACGCCTAGAAAGAGATGTTGTTGTCTTGCCTATATACTGGGTTTTTTGGAGCTTACAGTCCCCAAGTGGGCATTTGAAGGCATAGACGACGTTAGTCTCTTTTAAAGCGTTCTGTTTCGTGTCTGGAGAGTTTCTCATGAGTAGGCTGGCCGTTTTTCTGGTTTTATAGTAAATCGTCAGTTGTATCCTCTGATTTTTGTCTGTAGGGATAACGTTTCTATTAACAATATCTTTCAGGACCCTTTCCTCTGTTTTATGAGCTGTGGAAAAGAAGTTCCTGTAAAATAGTCTAATAGGGGGTATAGGTGTTGTGTTAGTTGTCTCTTCGGAGGTTGCATGGCTTTTCACTTTCCTTCTTATGATGTCTTCGATGAAACCATTGGAGAAGCCGTTATTGACTAGAACCTGCCTTACCCTACAGAGTTCTTCGTCGACTTGCTTCCATTCTGAGCTGTGGCTGAGAGCACGGTCGACGTATGCGTTAACAACACTCCTCTTGTACCTGTCAGGGCAGTCGCTGTTGGCATTTAGGCACATTCCTATGTTTGTTTCCTTTGTGTAGACTGCAGTGTGGAAACCTCCGCCCTTTTCCATGACTGTTACATCTAGAAAAGGCAGCTTCCCATCCTTTTCCGTCTCGTAAGTGAAACGCAGCACGGAACTCTGCTCAAATGCCTCCTTCAGCTCCTGCAGATGTCTGACATCAGGTACCTGTGTAAAAATGTCGTCAACATACCTGCAGTATATGGCCGGTTTCAAGTTCATGTCGACTAAGACTTTTTGCTCGATGGTACCCATGTAGAAGTTTGCAAACAGGACACCTAGGGGAGAACCCATAGCGACCCCATCTACTTGCTTATACATATGCCCATCCGGGCTCAAGAAGGGTGCCTCTTTAGTACAAGCTTGGAGTAGTTTCCTCAGAATACTTTCTGGCATGTCAAGAGGAGTACAGGCTGGATCACGATACACTCTGTCGGCTATCATTCCGATTGTCTCGTCCACAGGTACGTTGGTAAACAGCGATTCTACGTCCAACGAGGCTCTTATCCCTGTGGCCCGTGCGCCCCGCAGTAAGTCCACAAATTCCTTTGGAGACTTCAGGCTGAAGGCGCAAGGAACATAAGGAGTCAGCAGGCCGTTGAGTCGCTTTGCCAATCTGTACGTGGGTGTGGGTATCTGGCTAATGATTGGCCGAAGTGGGTTTCCAGGCTTGTGCGTCTTGACATTTCCATACGCATATCCAGGTTTATATTCCCCAATGATCTTTGGCAGGTGGAGTCCGGATTTCTTGGCGTTCACAGTTTCGATCAGTTTGTTGACCTTTGTTTTTAATTCGGCTGTAGTGTCCTTCGTTACCCTTTGGAACTTAGTTTGGTCAGAGAGTATGATGTTCATTTTCGCCAGATATTCGTCTTTTTTAAGAATGACATATATTGGCGACTTGTCACCTCTCCTGACAACTATCTCCTTGTTCTCACGAAGGCTTTTAGCTGCCGCTCTAAGCTCGGGGGACAGTATGGTGCTTCTGTAGTTGCCTCGATTCTTTCCTCCTTCTGCAATAAGTTCTGCTTGTAAGGTATCTTTGGTAGTGACCTTCTTTTGTGTCTCGAGGTCGAATATATCGTCCAACAGAATTTCCAACTCCACTTTCCGGGCCATTTCACTCGGTCTGGACATAACATGACAGTTTATGCCCAGATTTAGGAGAGTGACTTGGTCCTCAGTGAGGTTAATTCCTGCAAGGTTCAGGAAGCCATCTCTTGGTCGTGGAATTGCCATAGGTCCTCCATATAATGTTGTTAGTTTCTTGATAATCCTTGTTTCAGTGCTGAGGTGATGTTGGTCTGTGAGGATGTCGAGGTGTTGTTCAATGCGGGTACGGATACTATGGTCGATGTTGCTATTTCTCCACTCGTTTGTAGCATGAAGTAGTTGCGTTTTTTTGTCTTTGATTTCATTCTCTGCCTTGTATATCTGATCACGAATCAGATCCTGGCGATATTTTATCGTGAAGGCTTGATTCCTTGCTGCTGGGTCGTGCACTTTAACACGAACCTAACCAACGCGCCCGTGTCGCGTCAGACTAGAAATAAAAATGAATTTTGGAGAAGTGATTTTTGATTTACCTCCAACAGTGAAGCATAATGTACGAAAGATTGAGAAAATTCGTGTTAGAATTATTAATCTTACTTTTTCGGTCATATTTAATAAAATATGTCTACAGGAAAGACTGCTACCAAAATATACTAATATATATATATATATATATATATATATATATATATATATATATATATATATATATATATATATATATATATATATATATATATATATATATATATATATGTCGTACCTAGTAGCCAGAACGCACTTCTCAGCCTACTATGCAAGGCCCGATTTGCCTAATAAGCCAAGTTTTCCTGAATTAATATATTTTCTCTAATTTTTTTCTTATGAAAGGATAAAGCTACCCATTTCATTATGTATGAGGTCAATTTCTTTTTATTGGAGTTAAAATTAACGTAGATATATGACCGAACCTAACCAACCCTACCTAACCTAACCTAACCTATCTTTATAGGTTAGGTTAGGTTAGGCAGCCGAAAAGGTTAGGTTAGGTTAGGTTAGGTAGGTTAGGTAGTCGAAAAACAAATAATTCATGAAAACTTGGCTTATTAGGCAAATCGGGCCTTGCATATTAGGCCGAGAAGTGCGTTCTGGCTACTAGGTACGACATATATATATATATATATATATATATATATATATATATATATATATATATATATATATATATATATATATATATATATATATATTATATATATATATATATATATATATATATATTATATATATATATATATATATATATATATTATATATATATATATATATATATATATATATATACATATATATATATATATACATATATATATACATATATATATACATATATACATATATACATATATACATATATACATATATACATATATATATATATATATATATATATATATATATATATATATATATATATATATTTATTTATTTATTTATTTATTTATTTATTTATTTATTTATTTATGTGGTACACAATATTGCTATAAATGATAACATTAGTTGAAAATCTTAAATATTAGTTTAATTGTTTCAGTTGAGGATACATTATAAAATACTGTACAATAAATGTGTTTTCCAGTGGTAGTGGCAGCCTTTACAAACATACCACCCATTGATTTGGATACAGTGCTCTTCCTGGATCATGGCCAGAGAACGCTTGGACACGTATTTGATGTTTTTGGTCCTGTCCAGGAACCATTTTATGTGGTGCGTTTTAATTCTGCTGAGCATGTGAAAGACCAGAAGATTGAAAAGGGAGATCTTGTCTATTTTGCACCGAGCACAGAGCACACCAACTATGTTCTTGTTAATGATCTAATGAGGTAAGTTAAATGTGATTTAGTTTTCATTGTACATTACTTAAAAAAAAAAAATTAATATTTCATCATTTACAGGTTTGTAATCATCATTTACAGGTTTGTAAAGTGCTTCCTGTATTTCAGTAGAGAAGCCTGGAGACTTCTCTGTTGTAGCAAGATTTTGACTGGGATCTTCCAGGCAGAATATTGTCACAGATTTTGACAGATATAGTTCATTTAATTTTGTGTCTCATATTTTTGCAGTTTGTTTAAGGTTTCTTTATGTATTCCCAATATAAATATCATTGTTTTTATATAAATATTTGTTTTCTGGAAGGGCTTCTAAGGTAGCTTGTTGCTATCTACCTGGATAGATATGAACCCTGGACCACTCACGGTCATCAACCTGTTCTACAATACTTAGGCCATTGGGTTTTCCTGGAGTTACTTGAAGTGTGTGTGTGTGTGTGTGTGCATTGTACAGTGATTCCTTGCTCTTTGGAGTTGGTCGCTTCGGGTTCTGGCTTGGCTGGATTCTTATAGAGGATGGGTTCTTTTTGTGGGCCCATGGTGGCCGGCCCAGTCATGGTTTCAGGTGCTTCAATGTTCGGTGTCCGAACCTGGGTGTTTTTCTGTGGCTCCGCCTCTTGCAGCAGGTCGATCCGGTGAGTTACCTAACTAATTCACCTTGCTCCTCCACATTTAACGTCTAGCATTTCTGACGCATGTGAATTACCATTTATATGTTGATCAGGTGGCTTCTTTGATGGTGTCCCACCTGTGGTCTCTGTCTCTTGGCGATCTTTCTGCCATTTTCTTTCTCTTCTTCTGTGTTGGACCAGGTTGTTTGAACGGGGGGTCCTCCTCAAAGTCATCTCCTCAGTCCAAGAGACTTTGTGGGTTCAAATAGCACTATAGGGCCTGTGTCAGGTTAGGTTAAGGGTGTTTTTTTCTGTGGAGGGATGCAAGTACTAAGTGGTCTTTAAGTGACTTCCCTCGCTTAACATAGGGGGATTATTGAGCAAAGTTCCTCCAGGATGGGTGTTCACCGTATTTGAGTCTCAGTCAGTCCCATAGGTCCGTTAGGGTGTCCCTTAAAGGGCATGCTAGGCTCTTGAAGTACATTGCCAGGAGAATCCATCTTGACTTGTCTTCCCCTCGGGCTGGGGGCTGGAGGAGCTGTTGTCTCGTTTTCAGTCTTAATTTTGACTGTGCAGCATCAGATACTTGCCCTGGGTAGCCTCGGGCACTGAACCAGTGGTCCTGTGGAGTAAGAGTGTCAGCTTGGCTGTTGATCCTCTTGACCCTCAGGCCTAATAAGTAAGGGAGAGAGTTCTTTAAGGAGGTTGGATGACTAGAGTTGTACCTGAGGTAGGTATGTAGGTTTGTGGGCTTCTTGTAGGCTTTTGTGTGTAGGAGTCTGTCCCTTTGGCCTATGTAGACTGTAGTATCCAGGAAGATTTTCTCCATTGTGCTGTGTTCCAGGGTAATTTTTAGGTTCTCGTGTGCTTTGTTCATCCAGGTGTGGAAGGACAGCAGAACCTCACGGCCGCCTGTCATCACCCCAAAGATGTCGTCCATGTACCTAAATTAGGCACCTGGCCTGTCCGGACGGGACACACTCTGAGCTTCAGATGCGGTGTGGGCGAATATTTCTGTGATCGCTACACTACTCGAGGCCCCGATTGCTGTGCCTTTGATTTGCCTGTAGGCTTTGGAGTTAAAGGTCAAGATCGTGCATCTCATTTCGTGTAGGATCGCTTCTTCTAGGAGTCTTCTTGTGGGGGTGTCCAGACTCCCGCATCTCTGAGGGGCTGGAGGATACCTGCTTGATACCTGTTTGATGGGGTTCTGGGAGTTCTTCTACTCCCCAAGCCCGGCCCGAGGCCAGGCTCGACTTGTGAGAGTTTGGTCCATCAGGCTGTTGCTTGGAGCGGCCTGCAGGCCCATACCCACCACAACCCAGCTGATCTGGAATTTCTCTTAAAAAACAGTCCAGTTTTCTCTTGAAGATGTCCACGGGTGTTCCAGCAATATTTCTTATAGTCGCTGGGAGGACGTTGAACAACCGCGGACCTCTGATGTTTATACAGTGTTCTCTGATTGTGCCTATGGCACCTCTGCTCTTCACTGGTTCAATCTTGCATTTTCTTCCATATCGTTCACTTCAGTACATTGTTATTTTATTGTGAAGATTTGGGACCTGACCCTCCAGTATTTTCCATGTGTATATTATTTGGTATCTCTCTCGTCTCCTTTCTAGAGAGTACATTTGGAGAGCTTTGAGACGATCCCAATAATTAAGGTGTTTTATCTCATCTATGCGTGCCGTATATGTTGTCTGTATTCCCTCTATTTCAGCAATCTCTCCTGTTCTGAAGGGGGAAGTGAGTACTGAGCAGTACTCAAGACGGGACAACACAAGTGATTTGAAGAGCACAACCATTGTGATGGGATCTCTGGACTTGAAGGTTCTCGTAATCCATCCTATCATTTTTCTGGCTGACGCAATACTTGCTTGGTTATGCTCCCTAAACGTTAGGTCGTTGGAGTATCATTATTCCCAAATCCTTGACATGCTGTTTTCCTACTATGGGCAGATTCGATTGTGTTTTGTACCCTGTATTATGTTTAAGATCCTCATTTTTGGCGTATCCGAGTACCTGGAATTTATCGCCGTTAAACATCATGTTATTTTCTGCTGCCCAGTCGAAAACTTTGTTAATATCTGTTTGTAGTTTATCAATGTCTTCAGCAGAGGTAATTTTCATGCTGATTTTTGTATCATCTGCAAAGGATGACACGAAGCTGTGACTTGTGTTTTTGTCTATATCTGATATGAAAATAAGGAACAGCAGTGGTGCAAGGACTGTACCTTGTGGTACAGAGCTTTTAACTGCGCTCGGACTCGATTTTACTTGATTGACTGTTACTCTTTGTGTTCTGTTCATCAGGAAATTGAGTATCCAGCGTCCTACTTTACCAGTTATGCCCATTGACCTCATTTTGTGTGCAATCACTCCATGCTCACATTTGTCGAATGCCTTTGCAAAATCTGTGTATACGACATCAGCATTATTTTTTCCTCTAATGCCTCAGTGATTTTGTCATTGTGGTTAAGTAGCTGTGAGAGGCATGATTTTCCTGCTCGAAATCCATGTTGGCCTGGATTGTGGAGGTCATTGGTTTCCATGAATCTAGTAATTACCTAAGTGTAATTACCTAAGTGTAGTTACAGGATGAGAGCTACGCTCGTGGTGTCCCGTCTTACCAGCACTCTTTGTCATATAACGCTTTGAAACTACTGACTGTCTTGGCCTCCACCACCTTCTCCCCTAACTTGCTCCAACCGTCTACCACTCTGTTTGCGAAAGTGAATTTTCATTTATTTCTTCGGCATCTGTGTTTAGCTAGTTTATATCTATGACCTCTTGTTCTTAAAGTTCCAGGTCTCGGGAAATCTTCCCTATCGATTTTATCAATTCCTGTTACTATTTTGTATGTAGTGATCATATCACCTCTTTTTCTTCTGTCTTCTAGTTTTGGCATATTTAACCCTCAAACCGCGCATATCATATATAAATGATATCCGTGACAAAACCGAAACCGCGCACATCATTTATATATGATTTCGTGTCTAGCGCTATAATTTAAACACCCTGCCTGGGATAGGGGCAGCTATAGTACAGCCACCACTGATAGTTGCCAGATACCACCTAGAAAAAAAATCCAGGCCAACATTCTTGGGTGTTAGAGTGTCAGTATTGAGCAAGCCACCAAGGCTGGCGCACGCAGCACGAGCTCACAGCACCGCTGTTCAGCTTGTGACCACAGCATCGCCTACAAATACCATAATATATATGATACTGCTATTATTTAGCAGTGATAGTATTACTGAAGCCCCCTGACTGTGATAAAACTGACCAGGATTCTGATAATAGCAGGATTGTGGTGATATTTAGCGCTGTGCTCCATGGAGGGAGGAGTAAGGCTGTGGGAGGGACGGTTGTGGCGTTGTTTTCTGACTGTGTGGGGCCACCATTTATTGACTGCACTCACCATACCAGCTTAGTGGTTCGCTATGGTGAACACAAATGTAGATACTTACATATAACGTGTGTATAGTGTGAGATAACAGCGAGAGGAGTAGGTTGGGAGCCGCCATTTTGGTGAGGGAGGAGCGTCGTCTGCACGACTTGGCATGTTGTTTACTGATGGACACTATGGTCTTTAGGCACCATACCAGCTTATTTGTTCAGGTATGGTGAATAAAACAGGTAGATACAGTGGTACCTCGGAATGCGAGTGTCCCTGTATGCGAGTTTTTCGGAAGACGAGCAGTATTTACTCCAAAAATTTGTCTCGGAAGGCGAGTTTGTTGATACGCGTACAGGCCGACCTAGCGCGTGGTGGTTCGGCGATCGTCGCCCCTCTGCCCCGCCGCCCCTCAGTTTACCATTGTCTCGCGCTCAGTGACTACCCCCACATCAATTCTTCTCGCGGATTTTCAGTGTTTTGTTGGATTTTTGGTGATTTGTCTATACAATTTGTTATTATATATCTCACCATGGGTCCCAAGAAAGCCAGTGGTAAGGATAAAGGCCAGAAAGCTCATGTGAGGATGACAATAGAGGAGAAACAAGAGATCATTCGGAAGCATGAGAACGGTACACGTGTTGTTGAACTTTGTAGGCAGTACAACAAAGCCACATCAACAATATGCACTATACTTAAGAAGAAAAATGAGATTATGGGTGCTAAAGTGGCAAAAGGAGTAAGAACATTAACGACACAAAGACCACAAATACTTGAAGAAGTGGAAAAGTTGTTATTAATTTGGATACACGACAAGGAGTTGAGGGGTGATAGTGTTTCGGAGGCCATTATTTGTGAGAAAGCCAGGGTGTTGCACGAAGACCTTCTAAAGAATACCCCTGCAACGAGTGATGCAGATACGAAAGAGTTTAAGGCAAGCAGGGGCTGGTTTGAAAAATTTAGAAAGAGAAGTGGTATCCATAGTGTTACAAGGCATGGGGAGGCAGCCAGCTCAGACAAACCAGCCGCTGGACGATTTATTGACGAATTTAAAGAGTTTGCAGAGGCTGAGGGATACCTACCGCAACAAGTGTTTAATTGTGACGAAACAGGACTGTTTTGGAAAAGAATGCCTAAGAGGACATACATTACCAAGGAGGAAAAATCCTTGCCTGGACACAAGCCTATGAAAGATAGGTTTACGCTTGTGCTGTGTTCAAATGCGAGTGGCGATTTGAAAATTAAACCCTTGCTAGTGTATCATTCTGAAAATCCAAGGGTTTTCAAACAGTATAAAGTGCAGAAAACCCATTTGTGTGTGATGTGGAAGTCTAATAAAAAAGCATGGGTGACTAGGCTTATTTTTTCGGAGTGCGTGAATGAAGTGCTGTGCCCTGCCATAGAAAAATATCTGCAGGAGAAACATTTGCCACTCAAAGCCGTGCTTCTCCTTGACAATGCTCCTGCTCATCCTCCAGGCTTGGAAGATGATTTGTTGCCTAGATACAATAAATTCCTCACAGTTAAATTCCTTCCTCCTAACACCACTCCTCTAATTCATTCAGCCTATGGACCAGAAAATCATAGCAAATTTTAAGAAACTTTATGAAAGGGCACTTTTCCGGAAATGTTTTGAAGTGACTGAAGCCACAAACCTCACCCTCAAAGAGTTCTGGAGACAGCATTTTAACATTTGTAGTGCTTTAAAACTCGTTGACAAAGCCTGGCAAGAAGTGACTCAAAGAACCCTGATCTCTGGCTGGAGAAAATTGTGGCCTGAATGTGTGAGAGAACTAGACTTTGAGGGGTTTGAGCCTATAAATGATGCGCCTATTGTTGAGGAAATTGTTAGTCTAGGCCAGCAAATGGGCTTGGAATTGGATGGTGATGATGTGGAGGAGTTGGTGGAAGAACACAACGAAGAACTGACCACCGAAGAACTCCTAGCCCTTCAACAGGAACAGCAAGCCAACGCAGCAGCTGATGATTCTGCAGTGGAGGAGGAGGTGGCAGCAGCACCAGCGAATGTCCCTTCTGCAGTAATTAAGAAGGTGTGTCAGATGTGGGAAGAGATTCAAACAACTGTTGAACAGACTCACCCAGAGAAAGCTGTAGTAGGCCGTTGTCTTAATCTTTTCAATGACAATGTGATGCCTTACTACAGAGAGAGCTTGCGAAGAAGGGAAAAGCAAGCTTCCATGGACAGATTTGTGGTGAGGAAATCGAGCAGTGAGCCTCAACCAGGACCTAGTGGCACTCAGATAAAACGTCCCAGGGAGAGCACACTAGAAAGGTCCTCACTGCCTGATGGGGACTCCCCTTCCAAACAGTAACTCCTCTCCTCCTCCCCCCTCCTCACCATCTTCCATACGCCTACAGCACTCAACAGCAAGGTAAGTAATAACTGGAACATAGTTTTGTAGGTTTATTTAGATGAATTAGGTAAATTAGGTATAAAAATTTAGTTTGATGTGGGGTTTTTGGGGTAGTCAGGAACGGATTAATTCATTTCCCTTTATTTCTTATGGGGAAATTAGCTTCGGAATGCGAGTTTTCGGAATATGAGGCGTCTCCAGGAACCAATTAAACTCGTAAACTGAGGTATGCCTGTACTTATATATAATGTGTGTATATAGCGTAATAACACCACAAACAATATTGTTGGAGGACAAATATTAGTGCGTCTGGCCTTGAGGGCGGCCGCCGATCAGCGGACTGTGTGAGTAGCTACATCTTTCTGCCTTTACTCACCATACAAGCTTAGATGTACAGTTATGGTGAACAAAACATGTAAATACGTATATATAGCGTCTGTGTATAGTGAATAAATACAGAAAGAGTATTGTGGGAGGTGAATGAGGGTGAGTGAGGTGGTCTTAAGGGAGGGAGTGGCAGTGAGTGGCTCGCTGGTGTTTGGCGGTCACTCCTCGTTGCTTTTTGACTCACAAGACCAACTTAGTAGTTCGTTATGGTGTACAAAACGTGCAGATACTTATATATAACCTGTGTATATAGTGTAACAACAGCAAAACTATTTGTTTATTGTTTTATGAACATAATAATTGAATCACTAATATGCACACCATAATTTTGAGTACAGCGATGGTTCACACATTTTATAATATAAATATACCACAATTCACTGTATGGAATAATATTAATGCAAAAAACTAAGAAAAAATCAATCAGAGACATGGGCGGAGTAGACCTCGTCTGGCGAAGGCTCTGCCAACGCCCCTTTTTTGCCACACTTCCCTACCCTATTGCGGCTAAAATATGCCACCTACGATTTTTTTGTTATTTTTTCCGTGATCAGGGAACAAAAATGAACACTTCTATGAGACGAAAGAATTTTTTGGATTTTTTTTTTGTTGCGCCTGTGGGTGTGAATTCCATTTGGGCCCCTAGCGGTTTGAGGGTTAATGCCTCTAACCTCTCCTCGTAGCTCTTGCCCTTCAGTTCTGGGAGCCACTTAGTAGCATGTCTTTGCACCTTTTCCAGTTTGTTGATGTGCTTCTTAAGATATGGGCACCACACAACTGCTGCATATTCTAGCTTTGGCCTCACAAAAGCTGTGAACAATTTCTTTAGTATATCGCCATCCATGTATTTAAAAGCAATTCTGAAGTTAGAAAGCGTGGCATAGGCTCCTCGCACAATATTCTTTATGTGGTCCTCAGGTGATAGTTTTCTATCTAGAACCACCCCTAGATCTTTCTTTATCAGAATTCTTTAAAGATTTCTCACATAATATATAGGTTGTGTGGGGTCTATGTTCTCCTATTCCACATTCCATAACATGGCATTTATTAACATTAAATTCCATTTGCCAAGTGGCGCTCCATGTACTTATTTTGTCCAGGTCTTCTTGAAGGGCATGACAATCATCTAAGTTTCTTATCCTTCCTATTATCTTAGCATCATCAGCAAACATGTTCATATAATTCTGTATACCAACTGGAAGATCATTTATGTAGGCAATAAACATCACTGGTGCAAGAACTGAACCCTGTGGTACTCCACTTGTGACATTTCTCCAGTCCGATACATTGCCTCTGATCACTGCCCTCATTTTTCTATCAGTCAGAAAAATTTTCATCCATGTTAGAAGCGTACCTGTCACTCCTCCAATATTTTCCAGTTTCCAGAACAACCTCTTATGTGGAACTCTGTCGAAAGCCTTTTTTAGGTCCAGATAGATGCAGTCAACCCAACCATATCTTTCCTGTAATATCTCTGTTGCTCGATCATAGAAACTGAGTAAATTCAATACACAGGATCTTCCAGATCGAAAACCATACTGTCTGTCTGATATTATATCATTTCTCTCCAGGTGTTCTACCCATTTAGATTTAATTATTTTTTCCAATATTTTGACTATTACACTTGTCAATGATACCGGTCTATAATTAAGGGGGTCTTCCCTGCTTCCACTTTTGTAGATTGGAACTATGTTAGCCTTTTTCCACACATCAGCTACAACTCCGGTAAACAGGGATGCCTGAAAAATCAGTTGAAGAGGAATGCTGAGCTCAGGTGCACATTCTCTCAGAACCCATGGTGAAACTCCATCTGGACCAACTGCTTTGTTCTTATTTAGCTCCTTGAGCATTTTTTCCACTTCGTTTCTAGACACCTCTATGTGCTCTATGTTGTTCTCTGGAATTCTTATTGTATCTGGTTCCCTGAAGATTTCATTTTGTACAAACACACTTTGGAACTTTTCGTTTAATGTTTCACACATTTCCTTTTCATTTTCCGTGAATCTATTTCCCATTTTCAACCTCTGAATATTATCCTTTACCTGCAATTTGTTGTTTATGAATTTATAGAATAGACCTGGTTCTGTTTTACATTTGTCTGCAATCCCTTTTTCAAAATTTCTTTCTGCCTCTCTCCTCACTGCCGTGTAGTTGTTTCTCGCATCTTTGTATCGCTGGTATGTTTGGGGGTTCAGCCTCTTCCTGTATTGATTCCATTTTTGTGTCTTTTGGTCTCTGACCCTCTCGCACTTTCTGTTGAACCAATCCTGTTTCCTAGTTCTGCTTCTCTGTTTTGGTATAAATTTTTTTGTGCCTTTATCATATATTTCACAAAACCTGACATACATCTCATTCACTTCCTTGCCTAGCAACAAGTCTGTCCAATTATACTCACTAAAAATTTTTCTAAGGTTGCCATAATGTCCTCTCCTAAAGTCAGGTTTTTCAATTGCAGTGACCTGACTCCTGATCACTCTCTCAAATACTTTTATTATGTGGGACGTTAGTGCAACTGGTCTGTAATTCTTTGCCAATGCTTTGCTACCACCCTTGTGTAGAGGGGCTATGTCTGCTGCTTTAAGCGCATCTGGTATCTTCCCTGTGTCCAAGCTCTTCCTCCACACTATACTGAGTGCCTGTGCTACTAGCACTTTGCATTTCTTTATAAATATTGAATTCCATGAGTCTGGACCCAGGGCTGAGTGCATGGGCATATTGTCAATTTCTCTTTCAAAATCTGCCACGCTCGTGTTGATATCAGTTATATTTACAGGTGTTTGAGTATCATTCATAAAGAAATTGTCCGAATATTCCACTTTCATGCTGAGTATCAGAGTGCTAAACATATCCTCATACTGCTTTTTTAGGATTTCACTAATTTCTTTGTTATCCTCAGTGTATGAACCTTCACTAATGTTATTTTCTGCTGCTCAATTGAAAACTTTGTTGACATCTGCTTATAATTTTTCAATGTCGTCAGCAGAGGTAATTTTCATGCTGATTTTTTGTGTCATCTGCGAAGGATGACACGAAGCTGTGACGTGTATTTTTGTCTATATCTGATATGAGAATAAGGAACAGTAGCGGTGCAAGGACTGTACCTTGAGGATCTTCCAGGATCCTGTCCGGACGTTTTGGTCCATCCTGGACCATTCTCAAGTTCGGTCCATCCTGGACCATTCTCAAGTTCGGTCCATCCTGGACCATTCTCAAGTTCGGTCCATCCTGGACCATTCTCAAGTTCGGTCCATCCTGGACCATTCTCAAGTTTGGTGCATCCTGGACCATTCTCAAGTTTGGTGCATCCTGGACCATTCTCAAGTTTGGTCCATCCTGGACCATTCTCAAGTCGATTGACTCAAGTCAATCGACTTGAGAATGGTCCAAGACGGACCGAAACATCGTCGTCCCTTCACCTTCTAGTGTGTGGTCTGGTCAGCCTATAGTCATGTAGTTGGTTTTGAGAGTTCTCTGCAAGCCAAACCAAATAATATATATATGGGCCAGGTCTGTTTGTTAATAACTTGCTCATGGACACCTCTTGGCACATCTCTCTATACATCAGAGGTTCAGAGATTGGTTAGGTATTGTGGTGAGACAAGAGGCTTACAGCTTTTGGGCTCTCCCGTTCAGGCTGCATCTAGCTAGCACCATTGAGAAATGTCACAAATGGAGTACCACAGGGTTCAGTTCTTGCACCAGTGATGTTTATTGTCTACATAAATGATCTACCAGTTGGTATACAGAATTATATGAACATGTTTGCTGATGATGCTAAGATAATAGGAAGGATAAGAAACTTAGATGATTGTCATGCCTTTCAAGAAGACCTGGACAAAATAAGTATATGGAGCACCACTTGGCAAATGGAATTTAATGTTAATAAATGCCATGTTATGGAATGTGGAATAGGAGAACATAGACTCCACACAACCTATATATTATGTGAGAAATCTTTAAAGAATTCTGATAAAGAAAGATCTAGGGGTGGTTCTAGATAGAAAACTATCACCTGAGGACCACATAAAGAATATTGTGCGAGGAGCCTATGCCACGCTTTCTAACTTCAGAATTGCTTTTAAATACATGGATGGGGATATACTAAAGAAATTGTTCACGACTTTTGTTAGGCCAAAGCTAGAGTATGCAGCTGTTGTGTGGTGCCCATATCTTAAGAAGCACACCAACAAAGTGGAAACGGTGCAAAGACATGCTACTAAGTGGCTCCCAGAACTGAAGGGCAAGAGCTACGAGGAGAGGTTAGAGGCATTAAATATGCCAAAATGAGAAGACAGAAGAAAAAGAGGTGATATGATCACTACATACAAAATAGTAACAGGAATTGATAAAATCGATAGGGAAGATTTCTTGAGACCTGGAACGTTAAGAACAAGAGGTCATAGATATAAACTAGCTAAACACAGATGCCGAAGAAATATAAGAAAATTCACTTTCGCAAACAGAGTGGTAGACGGTTGGAACAAGTTAGGTGAGAAGGTGGTGGAGGCCAAGACCGTCAGTAGTTTCAAAGCGTTATATGACAAAGAGTGCTGGGAAGACGGGACACCACGAGCGTAGCTCTCATCCTGTAACTACACTTAGGTAATTACACTTAGGTAATTACCATCCACTCCACCTATAAAAAAAAAACATGGGTTGACCCTTCAGGAAACATTTTCCTGCTGCAGGTGGAGTGGATAAAACTAATGTTCAACTCATGTCATGCTCCACAAACAACACTGAATTGGTAAGTACAAAATTTTTTAGTTTTTTATATAGTTTATATTGTTGTTTATACAGTACTTTATTGTATTGTATTTGCAATATTGTTCTTCAATTTGCCCTTGTATGCATATATCCATCTAAAGCATTTTATTAGAAACAATTTCAAACCAAAATGAATGCTGTAACACGAATATTGACATTAGCAACCAGAAAATATACTAAACATTTGTGGGTGGGAATTGGGGGTGTAGAGGATGGGCGTCTGGGCACTCCCTCGTGGGTAACACTTGGCCCGTCTTCAACTTGCCGGCGGGTGGAGTGTGACCAGATTTTTTATTTTATATGCATATACGCCTCTAGAGAATTCTATTGCAAACCCATTGATACCAAAATGAAAGACCTAGGACGAAAATTGAGGTGACCAAAGTGAAAAGAGTACACATTTTATCACTCTTGCGCACTCCCAGGTCACTCGCTCGCACTTTCTCTGTTTGCTGTGGGTGGTAAGCCGGACTTTTGGAGTTTATATGAATTTATTCCTCTAGAGAATTCTATTGCGAAGACATTGATACCAAATTGAATATCTTAGGACGAGAATTCAGGTGACAAAGTTGAAAAGAGTATACACTTCTCAGAATTACCGTACGCTCCCGTGGAATGCCCAAACCCACCCGGGGTAGTGGGGGAGGTCGTGCGCCCAGAGTGCAAAAGTGTTAATACACATTTGCTGTTTATAGCTCCTTTCATTTAAAAACTGTGTATTAAAATGCCACATTTTATTTATGATGGAACAGTGTGGATAGATTAATTATAGGGAAATAAGCAGTGGAGCAGTTGTGAGCGAGGGAATGTCGACCGGCTGTTTCAGACTACTGCTTCTATCCTTCTCCAGTCTCCCAAGTTACCCCAT